>NC_091474.1:195105783-195200783 GCF_036971445.1 Narcine bancroftii
ATGTGAGCTCTGGAAATATGCAGCATTGCAAAATGTCTTGCAGAAGTTTCCAGTTATAACATCATAAATTAGTCCAAGCAATAATCCAGCCTCATGAAGACTAATCTAATACTTTTTCTGAAATTGTTCCCTGACTAAATTGGTTTATTTACAGCTAGGCTAGCAGTTAGTGATGTATTAGGTTTTAATGTATGTGTATACTGAGTGAAAATGACAGTTCTCTGCAACACTTCAGAGGCGGCACTAACTCGTAGGCTTACAACACAGCAACTCCTCAGTGTGTAAAACATGATAGCATCATTATAAAACAAAATGACATTGCAAACCTTTTAGGAAAATTACAGATTGTGGAAATCTGAAATAAAAATCAAAACTGTTGGGTGGGGAGGAATGCAGCAGATCAGGCTGCTTCTGAGAAGAGAGCAACAGAATAAGTATTTTTGTGGTTGTGGGGAGCATCAAAGAGCTCAGGTAAAAAATTACGTCCATGGCCATGAAGAGAAATCACTCCAATGTTTGGAGTTAAATCTCACACATAGGAGAATGGTTGTAGTTGCTGGAACTCATCAATCTCTGCTCCAAAACATCATCACAGATGTTTCTTGGAGCAATTTCCTGGGTCCCACGGTCTTCAGCTTTGTCATCAATGATCTTCTTTCATCATGAAGTCAGAGGTGGGAAAGTTCCCCATGACTGCACATTGTTGCCAGACCTTCTCCTTCAGAGAGAATTTAAAACTGCCCCTTGGAAATTAAATCCCATTATTATCATTATCAAGTTCCCCATCCTCAAAAAAGTGATCGAATACTGGAGTAAATTACGAAAGACTGAAGACTATGTGATTGAAGTAAAAGCACAACGTTGGGGGAAACTCAGCAGGTCAAACAGTGTCCTTTAATTTGCAAAGATAAAGATACACAACCACCATTTTGAGCTTGAGCCCTTCATCAAGGTGCACACAGTAAAACTCCTGGAATCCGGAACTGATGGGGATTGGGAGATGCCGGAAAGTTGAATTTTCCAGTTCCTTGAGATTACATGTTGGGTGAATAGTGAACTGACCACTAGGGGGCGCCAATTTTAAAACCCATATTTTTTACCTCTTTATTTTCCACTTTTTTTTGCTGGTTGCTTGAATTCTAGATAACAGGGGTTTTACTATACAGGTACCTAACCTTTTATCTGGGTTCATCAGGCTGAGCATTGTGGGGGGAGGGTGCTGGAGAGGGGGAGGTGCTGACTGGGCTGAACAGTGGTTCAATGTGTGCCATCCAGGAGGCTCTCAACCAACGTGCTAGTCAGGTGGAAGTCGGAGGTGAGCTCAGCCAAAATGGCTGAGCCAAAATGGCGGCCAGCACCAGCTGCTCAGAGCCATCGACCAAGTGGGGCAGAAAGCTAGAAATGTGGTGAGCAATCAGGGTCGGTGAGAGGCCTCTCTCTGGCGTGAGAGAGGTGCAGAGCTGCAGGAGGAGTGGATCCAGGTGCCGTCGGCTTTCAGGTGCTCCACCAGCTCGTTGGGCTCCCCTCGAGCACATCCTGACAGCACAGCGTTGTCTGTCACCTCCCCCTCCACCCTGCTACCCCAATTTAACTCCCAACACAGCAGCAGGGGTGCAGTGCTGCTGGGCCCAGAGTTCACCAGAGCACTGCACCGGCTTGCATCGATGGCTCAATAAGTATTTGTTACCCATAATCCCCCATGCAACTGGAATCACTCTGCCTGCTTCTCCCCCACTGAGTGCTGGGGGCCAGGAGTCATCTTTCCACCAAAAGTCAGAGGGGGCCCCCACAGGGACAGGAATGATGGGGATGGGAGACTGGGAGGGTCTCTCTCTGAAAACAGGAAATACTTGCACAGCATTTTTAAAACTCAGTTGTATTTCATTCAACCTACCCCCACCTCAAATGTCCAGCCTCTGAAATCAGCGCAACTCAACCTCAACGCCCTATCTATGTGAACAACCATTCTGAAGGTAAATATGCTAATTTATTATGGAAAATTCGCATTACTTATATGTAAAAAAACCATATTTGACAGGCAGATGTCATCTTCCGAAAAAAGTGCCAATTTTTTGAGGTTGCTGGCGTTCAGAATCCCAGATAAAATGTTGGGCACTTGTGCTTCCTATTTGTATGTATAAATCATCCATTGACAAGATACCAATCAAGCATCTCAAGAAGTTTAATTTCATTCAGAATGAAGCAGCTCATCCTTCACCTTAAACATTCATTCTCTCTGCCATCAACCCACAGAGTCTGCAGTGGGAATCATCAACAAATGACTAGTTTCTTGATAATAGTACCTTTTGAAACCATCATCCCTTCCACCAAAATGAAAAGAGACATCAGGTGCATTGACGACCACAACCTGAAATGTTCCCCACCATGTTGCAGACCATCCAGATGGAAATATATTGTGGGAGTAAATTCCTGGAACTTCCTACCCTCCAGGTTTATGGGAGTAAAGTCCATTGCTCAACAGGTCAGGCAACATCTGAAAAAAAAAGAGTTGAGAGTTAACATTCTGTTTGAAGACCATGTCTTGCTCTGTCTATATTATTCAAATTTAAGTTACTTTTTTGAGAACCACTCCTTGATGGGTGAATAAATGATGACTTCATCTCAACCAAGAAGAGATGGCATTTGCCATTTAGTTCTCTTGTTCCATAAAATAAATCTGCATATTCAGCTATGATCCATTCAACTAAATACACTGCTTCTGTGGAATCAATTATCTGTGCTGATCGTGGTATACCGTTTTTCAGTCCTATCTGCTTTCTAAGTATTTATGGCTTAATGATGATGAAATTTTGCATCAAATATCATTTGTATTTTTGGGTAGATTGACTCAGTTGCTGAGTAGATTCATGAGAGATTTTGGACATTAAGAGGATATGGGGTATCCATGGGGAAGAGAAACTGCTGTTAAAATGAATTGATTGAATTGTGGAGCAAGCTGAAAGCCCATACTGCTCTGATTCTAATTCGGTTTCTTCTGGCCATGTGTTAACCACCTTCAGGGAACATCGTACAGTGGCCCTAAGTGTGGTCTCTTTGTTCGTGACTTAGTGGTTACAACACCACCACCTTGAGATTAATTCTTGCTTAGAAAGAGTTGTATGTTGCTCCCAAGTCAAGTTGAAATGTAATTTCTTTACCCTACCTTTAGGTAAATTTGCCATTTTTGAAACATTAAGCCAGCCTTGTTTTTCTTTCCCTATTCTGCCTGTAATCCCCTGTTCTATCACGGGCATTGCTTTCTCTTAGCCAGTCAACAATTCTGGCCTGGCTTTGGGTAACTGCACACATGTCTCACAAATAGGCTTTACCATAGGCTGGAGTAATGGATTCCACAAGTGTACTGAATGCTCACGAGGGAGTCTATCAACTCTGCAAAATTAAAACTATCCGCTGATGATCTTAATGTTGTTATGGAGTTAGAAAGGATTCTTGCAGCTACTGGCCGTGTATACAGAACCAGAAATAATGAACTAATTCACTTCTGGATGGTGTTCAATGTACTTTCAATCCCTCTGATGTACTGTATTCTCTGTGGCCTTATTCAAGGCACTAAAAAAGAGTACAATTCAGTTCCCTTTCAATTAATCAGATACAATCATATTCTTTGGTTTATCTGTCATAGCCAGCTCAATACAGTGTGCAAACTTTTTATTTCCTCTCCCCTTTCTTGAGACAAGTTACTTCCCTGGAAATCCAATAGCTTAGATGGCTTTACTTTTCCATTTTATAATTGCTCAATTAAATCATGCATTTTTTTGTCTTTTGGCACATCTCAATAAGAGGGATCCCAATACAATATTCATAAACTGTATCTGAATGTTATTGTTACATCTCCTTCCACTTCTGGCACCGTGTCACTCTCATTCACTTCCCAAGACATAATTTAAGCTAATGATAAAGGTATCTTCTTGATGAAGGAATCTTGCAGTAACAAGTTGTATCTTCCAAACCGATTGATTCTGGATCTTTCTACACGTGTGGTTGCAGAACAGAGCTGTTGGTTGTTAGGAAAAAAATCTTTAAATGGGCAACAACACTGGAGTAATTATAATCTTCTGTAAACTGGCATTACATATGTCATGAAGACATCTAAAACAAAACAGTCAAATGTTAAATGAAAATTGTGAACAGTTTGGACCTGTTTCAGTTTCAGGCAATGGCCAGTCAAGGTTCAGGAACATTATGGTTGTGGTGTAAAACCTGTCCAAGCTACAAATACATTCTTTGTTCTGAGACTGTGCAGAAATGATTATTGAATCCCCTGATGTGCAACAAATTCACATTCTTCCTATCTTTGATCATTTTGGACCAAAGATACTTTGCTGTGTTCTACCAAACAAAACAAGAAATTCTATTCACATATTAAAGCAGTAATAAAATATGTTTCGATTATCTGAACTGAAAAGCTCAGTTATCCGAATACTTTTTCGACGGCAACATGAAGTCACAAGTCAGGAAAAAAAAATTCACCCGATGTGCTTATGTGGAGTTCTGATGTACCAGTTTGGTAACAACAGAGTTAAGAACCAGCCAGGAAGACAGACGCTGAACAGCTGGATGATGGCTAAGAGAAGCAGGCTGGAATCTTGAGCCATCAGTGAGCGACTGGATGAAGTCAGCGGATCAGGTAGTGCATGGGGACATTGTTCTCATTTCAAGTAACTCCCTTCCCTCTCTCTTTCTAGTTCTTCTTTAACCTCCACTGTACTTGGTTCTCTGCTCTCCTGGCACCATCAAGGAGGGTGGTATCCTGGGCAGGAGCAGAGACCTTGGGCTCCCGGGCAGAAGTGGGGACTTTGGGCTCCCAGGCAGGAGTGGAAACAGCGGTGGGGAGGTGTTGGGGATCACTGATGGCAGTCGGACCGGGAACTTCTGGCTCCTGGGCAGGATCGGCGATGCTGGTGGGGAGGTGTAAGGGTCGGCGATAGCCGATACAAGTATTCTGGTGCTGCCATTATTCAGTTATCCAAAATAATGTCTGGTTTCAAGCATTTTGGATAATCGGGAACATATTGTGGTAGAAAGAGAAAAATTCATTTTTTAATTTATTAATAACAATAAAAATGTGTTACATTCAAATTAGTATTGTACTTAAGAACTAATATCAGATTTCAGATTTATTGTTAGAGTACATACATGACCTCACATACATCCCTGAGATTCTTTTACCTGCTTGCATGGCAGAATTACCACTAATTGGTAGTGCAAAAAATAAACCATACACAGCATAAACATGTAAACAAACAAAGAACTTTAAACAGATAATGAATGTAAACAAACTGTTCGATAGAGAACAAAATCAAATCAATATAGTGCACAAGTAAGAATCTTTAAATGAGTCTATGATTGAGTTTGTCGTTGAGGAGTCTGATGGTGGAGGGGTAGCAGCTGTTCCTGAACGTGGTGGCACAGATCTTGTAGCACCTACGCCTCTTTCCTTATGGCAGAAGCAAGATCAGAGTGTGTGCTGGGTGGTGTGGGTCTTTGACTATTTCAGCGTGGTCTCCGATGTAGATGAACTCAATAGTGGGGAGAATTTTGCCTGTGATGTCCTGGGCTGTGTTCACTACCTCTTGGAGGGCTTTACACTCAGGTGGCATTGGTGTTTCCATACCAGACCGTGATACAGCTTTCCACCACACCTCTGTCAAAATTTTCCAACGTTTCTGATATCATACCATAATCAGTTCAATGGTCCCCCATCTGCAGCCTTTGTCAATCTGCTGCGTGTAAGATGGAAGCCGTGAAACTCTGCCCCTCTGAATTTAAAGACATATTGTAGAACCTATGAAAGATTTTCTCATTACTCCATCCTGCTTGGCGGAGTATATCCCATATAGGGACCTCGACCCTATTGGCAGTCAAAGTTGCAGCCACTCTTGTTGAGTAGGACCCAAACTGAGTAATATCCACTCCAGCCATTCTCATGACCTCCTGCAGCCATCTGGCTAATGTCTGGGAGGTAGCCCGCTGATGCGGTTTCTTTATACCATGTAAAAAAGGTATTTCTCATTTAGCCTAGTTTGTTTTGTAAATACGACATATCTTTTTGAACAATCCAACACACATAACTGTTCGTCCTCTCCATATGCATACAATGAGAATTTTGTCCCAATTCTCCCTTGCTTATTATGTTTCAGAATCTCTGTAACTTGAATGCTTACACAGTCCTCCTCCCATCGGATATAGTCCATATGAATGTGAGACAAAGCTTGTACCCTCTGGACTGATGTCAAGGCCACTAACACGTAAACATTTCAGTTAGGAAACTCAATGTGCCTCTAATAGAGGCTGACTGTTCATTCAATACTTTTTCCATTTCCCCACATAGGAGGCATACTGTTTTTGTGCAGACTCTCTCCAAGATGCCCAGAGAATGTCCAGAGTTCTAGGCTGGAGAGCGTTTGTATCGATCCTCGCTCTCCGATCCTGCAACCTAACAAACTTAAATGAGACAATGGATGAGTTACCTTTGACACTAGTTGGATTAGCAGATCTTTGTTTTTTGACCACCATAAGCCTTGGGAGTATGGGGAACCAACATTGGGAAGGGCAATTTGACTAGCAATCCCATGGCCCATCCTCCTGTATCTTATTCAGCCATTTCACCATCAAGTCGAATGGGGGGAATGCGTAAAAGTTATATTTAGCCAAATCTAGGGTAAAGGCATCAATTACCTCTGCTTGGGCATCCGCCAGCCAGGACACATACCCCAGAACCTGAGCATTTAGCCAGGATGTGAGCAAATTTATCTCTGAATTGCCAAAGGTGTCTGCTAGTAGTTTAAAGTATTTTTTCCACAGAGTCCACTCAGTGCTATCATTGAATTTCCTGGACATCAGGTCCAACTGGGTGTTTATCTGACTTGGCAGGTAGATAACTGTAACCCAAATATTTCTTTGAGTTCACCAGTCTCAATGGCTAGCTTGTTACAGGAAGCAGATTTGAGACCTCCCATATTATTAAGGGAGGCTACTGCTGAAGTGTTATCCAACCTCAGCAATGCACAAATGTCAGCTTCCCTAGCACAGAATGACTTTAGTGCTAATAAGCCCACCAGCATTTCCAAATAATTCATACCAGATTTTGAGGCCTCCCTGAGCTCTCTCTCTCTCTCTCTCTCTCTCTCTCTCTCTCTCTCTCTCTCTCTCTCTCTCTCTCTCTCTCTCTCTCTCTCTCTTCCTGTCTATCTGCCTCCAGCAGAGAGGTTTAGATTCGTGGTTCCCCAACCTTTGCCATTAGCATCTGACCTGATCTCCAGTTCCACCTTTCTGAGCTCAATCCTTGCGTAAGTCAGGGAGATATTGTCGATCCACCTTGCAAGATTGGATCTGGCCTCTCTGTTTAATCTCATGGGCCTGTCAAAATATCCTGTAGCTGCCTTAGGAGCTGAGATTTTGTCCCTTTTCAGGAACCTGTAATTTAGCGGACCATATTGTACTGCCGGGAAGACGGCCACCATTTTCCAATCAACCTGGCCACTCTGTTATGAGCGCTCTGCAGGCTGTCCTAATCTCTGCCACTTTATCCTCAAGGAATTTTATCCTCTTTGTAGGAACTAGCATTGATTTTTTGGGGTATATTATAAATACCACATGGCTTAATAATCTCAAGGTGGCTGCTACTGCCCTTTTTGTTTCCTCAAGCGATCTGTCAACAATAAAGGTACATCTGGATAACCCATTACCATGTGCCCCTCTTTCCTGAGCCTTGCAAACACCAGCTTCAGTAATTTGGTAAATACCCTGGGAGCCGAACTCAGCCCATTCAACAAAGCCTTATACTGCCATAGCTCTCCCTTCCAGGCAAATTTCAAGAATTTCTTGTACTGTAGGCAGAACGTGGCCAAATAGTATGTATCTTGAAAATCTATCGAGGTCATGTAGTAGCCCTTATGCGACAGTGGCATCAGAGAATACGTTATCCATTTTAAAATGCCTATACAAGATACGTTCATTAAGATCCAATAGATCCAGTATCACTTTCGTGCTGCCACTTCTTTTATGTCATGTGAAGATGTTTGACACAAACTCATGCTTTTCATGGCTATCACGTTTAATAACGTTTTTCATTTTTAATGCCATGATCTCAGCATGTACAGCCTCCATCAGTTGCGGCCTGTGTATATATAGACCCTTCCTCTTTATTGGAGGGTTTCTGGGGATCAAATTCAATTTTATACCTGTGACACATTATAGATATCTTTTTGGGAGATAAATTGAGGCAGGGCTTTTTTTTTTAGTGTAGGTCAAATACAAACACTTTTAAACAGATCTTATTTAAAATACTGGAGTTCTGCTCATACTAGACAGTCCGGTTCAAGAGCCTTGCAAAAGCTTTGAAGAGTGCCCAAGAGACTTCACTAATGGATTGTTGTTTACAAAAAGGCAACAGATTAAATAACTTGTCAGAGCCACAGACTGTCTAGAGTGGAACTTGCTATTATTAGAGGGTCATGTGGTTTTGCAAGCAGAGAGAGGCAAACAGGCTTTTTCTCTGTGAGAGAGAGAGAATTCAGTTCAACAATGCTACAGTCAGCAGCAGCAGCTGGGACTGAAACAGGACAAGCTAGAAAGCTTGTGGAAAATCCCTATTTGGAAGGTGGGTTATGAGTGCTTAGTTCAGCTTGGTCAAAGCCCTTGTGGTTCAGACAGGAGGAGAGGACTGGCTGCCTAATGTTTCACTTGAAATAAGAGAAATAAAAATAAACTCTGTGGTGACCTGAAGGAAAGAGGTTATCATCTGGGAAAACCCTGAAGGGACAAGTTTCTTTGGCAAGACACTGAAGTGGCTGATTAAAAAGAAATCAGTTGTGGGTGCCCAGTGAACAACAAATCTCTCTCTCTGAAAACTGACAAGAACCTTCCTGAGCGGTAACCATTTACCTTTCAATCACCAAATCCTGGTGAAATTCATAAATGTTAAATTCTGTGCACAGTATAAGAACTGCCTGGAACCAGTGAACTTGGAGAAGTGAGAAATGAGATTGGACTGTGAATCAAAGAACTTTTCTGAACTTACACACACATTACAAACACGTGTGCTTAGAATTAGAAGGGTTATGTTAGGTTAGTTAAGTCAATAGTTAAAATTTAAAGTGTGATTCTGTTTTCATGTTTAAAGATAAAAGAAACTTTTGTTTAAGTAACCATTTGTCTTGGTGAATATCTATTGCTGTTGGGTTTTGGGGTCCTCTGGACTCGTAACATACCCCTTCACTCTCTGCCAAATAGAAGCATCAGTGATAATATTACACCATTTATCAGAGAATAATGTTAATTGACCACCAACCATTGAACCCTTGTAATGATCAAATACACTCAACTGTTGTTGCTTAGTGTTCACTTCTTTGACCCATCTTGTCTGCAGGCTGGTACATTCTGGGTCCACCTCTGCCAAGTACTTTGAGCAGGAAAAATCTGCTACTGCTGTCTCCACAGAGGGCATTGCCCTAAAAAAAAGACCAGCTGGCTGTTGCCGCTTGGAATGGGAAACCGCCTCGGGTTACCCACTTAAATTCCCCCGCATACCTGTGATAGAGGTGAAACATAACAGGTTCTCTTGGCTGTGCTCTCGAACCTCTGACCACACCAGCCACTGCCCTCTGCTGCTCAAATCTTTCACCTGTTTGCTGAGATCGTCATCAAATAGAAATTTCGTTACAGGGTTAGAGGGTCTACACAAATGAGTGTATCTTACATTTAGGTTGGGCTTAATCAGCTCTTTCCTGAAGACATTAAGTTCATAGTTTGCATGGGATAACAGCCCCAATGCATCTTGTTTGGTTTCTGATAAATTGTGTGAGAGCATTTGTACGAATGCAGAGATACCTTTTTATCAGTGACTCCTGTAGTCTTTGCAATTTCATGTCTTTTGCCTTTGTGGGAGTGTTCAAATTGGGCCATATCATGGCGTTTACCTTAGGCACCTTCAAAAGATGGCAGTTAATAGGCAGGGGTATTTCTTGATAGATTCTTCTGGAACCTTCCCCTGAAATGCATTCGATACCATTTAAGTTATTGACCCCGCAATATCATCCTCTTGTGGCTGGCTGATACCTTTCAGTACTGCAAACTTTGCGGCAATTGCCAGTATATGTCTCTCACCCTGGCTGGCCTGAGCAATGTATGGGGATTTGGGTGTCTCGGCCTCCATTACCGGCCCTTCATTGTCATCCCGTGTATAATCATAAAGGTCCTCCCCCTGCTCTAATGGTGTTGAAAATTTACTCACCATGGCTGTCACCAGTTCTTACAATTTATCCAGACAACTTACAATTTTGTCGCTGGCCGAGGGCTCTTCTCTCTGGTAGGCCTTACACTCGGACCCCAATTGAGCAGGTGCCCATTGTGCAGAGACCACACCCTTCCTCAGGCTTTTTATGAGGATGGCGGTTATTGTCTCCCGTCGAGTGGGCAGCTTTGCTACGTGACTCGTTAGGTTTAGCAGGTCCTACCTGCTCTTGTGCAAGTTACTTCCCTTCGCTGCCACACGATGTACTGAGTTCCAATAGGCTCATGCGGCGGTATAATGGTATCACTGTCAGTTTTTTGAGACTCCGACTTCCACGAAACCAGGTCGATGCAGCCAGACTTGGACCCCACCTTCAGTGAAGGTAGATCTCTGTCACTGATCTCACCCCCAGTCGAGATAGATTGGCCTTGTTGCTCCTCTGCTGGGTCACTGCGCCCCTGCAGGCCCGCTGGATTTTTGGCACTGTTGAAGCACTATAGGGGCTCTTCTTGGGGGCCTTCCTCCTCGGACTCTTGCCGCCCGGCCTCAGGCCCAGCCCCTCATCAGGACCCGGGAACCTCCTGCCTGTCATCCTGGACCTTTTCCTATACACCTCCACCTCCGCAGAGCTACATCGGGGCCTCCCCTCATTGGGACCCAGGAACCTCCAACCGGTCATCCTGGAATTTTTTCTGCTCACCTCCTTCTCCAGAGGGCTTGTTTAATTCCATTTGTGGATCACAATCCTGTGATCTTACATTGTTATATCACTTTTTCACTCCCGTGCAAAAAACGTGAGCTGCTCTTTGCAAGTCAACGGATGTAATGGCTACACATGTGTGGATGGGATCTCACGTTGGTGAACCAATGTACATTGAGAAGAATAATGGGATATGGAGGGCAAGTTATTTTTACATGGAAAGTTGTTGATATCTGGACCTCACTGTCAGAGGAGGTGAATTAGCTATTAAGTAGTCAAGGTGTAGTCATGATATGGGAAAATGGGATTAGTGTGGATGGTCAGAAAGGGCCTGTATCTGTTCTGTTTGACTCGATTATTTCATAAATCTAAATGACAGTCAAGCTGAATCGTGTCTGATCTGCATAATTAATAAAGTCCCTTCTCACTCTTTCCAGCTGGTGTCTGTCACAGTTGCTCAAAGGAGCAGTTTAAAATCAGAATCAAAGAGTTCAGTGTGGCATGTCAACCATTGTTTCCCAAGAATCTTTTTAACTGCATCCATCAGACATTGCTATGCTGGATTAGTTTTCTTCTATATACAATACCAATTGCAAAATAAACCAGAAAAATCTCCCAAGTCCACTTTACTAGTTGACACCTAAATGACTGCCTATTCCCTCAGATAATTTTTTCATTGCATCTCAGTACAAGTGGCAATAAACAATTTAATACCAATCAAATTTTCCCATAATTTTTTTCAATGGTCTTTTTTCAGTACTTCTTGGTATGGTCAAATCCATACACTTGCAAAACTTTACACTTTTGTGCCGAAAGCTATACTGGGCACATTCTGATCATTGGAATGCAGCAGGAACTTGCAGGAGTACAGGAAAAGGCAACCCAGTCAAAAGCAAGCTGATCTGTGATGAAGACGTACCAACTGTTGATTCAAGAATTCTTGACATTGCACCATCAAGATTCCATTTATGTATTCCTTTTGGTATCTCATGAGTCTAAACCAACACCAGGGACCTTATTAGCTTCTCACAGCTCAGAAAGACTTTAATTGGGCATTGATCTGGCTGTTCTTTTTTTCCCACTATGGACAGTGTCTTGATGATGCTAGTGTCCTTGGCATCATTTCATGAGCAGAATTTAAAGCAATACCTCATACATGGTCAAATTATTTGATAGTAACTGATTGGCTGCTGCCTCCCAGATCAGATGTGAGACCATGTGGTAGGCTAGGTAGAAGGCACCCTGCTCCTGTGGGCTGAGCCGCTGGCAGAGGTCATCTGGACTCCGGCAGCCTCCTGGCGCTGCTGCCCCCAGGTTGGACTCGACTCGCTTGCTGCCGGGCCACCCGCCGTCGCCGCCAGGTGCGGGTGATGCAGCAAGCTGGGCTGGTGCGAATTATGGCTCCAGGCCCGAGGCATGCAGGGAATGTGCAGGCCTACCATGTGGTCAACATACACACACTGAGTGAGCCCTCAGTGAGAAAGGAATTTGTCTATCCCAACATGTGAAGGCAGACTCTAGCGGACTGAGCAGAGGAGACCAAAAGAAGGTCCAACAATCAAGAAGGAGGACTCTGCAAGTGTGTGGAACATGAATGGCATGACAAGACACAAAAAACATGCTGATCATCCACTTTGTTTAGTCCCATCTCCAGCTATCTTGACTTTTGTCCTAGCATTAGATCTGGATGGGAGTTGGGAAGAGAGAGTGAGGGTGAAGCTGTGCAACTCTCCCTTACTTTAATCCAAATCAAGCACTAGTCTGGATACCATCATCATTATCTGATTTTTGTTCAACATTTGAAGTTCTGTGGCGTCAGGTGAGTGATGAAACAGCAGGTGTTGGTACACTGGGAGCTGTAGTCATGGACCTGCACACAATAGGCTCATGATTGTTTCTCGCTGACCGAAGCAGAAGTGAACTTGGCGTCCACCTGGGTGACTGAGCAGCCTTTTTCAGGAATGAACTGTTCATCTCCGTAACATGAAGAAGGAGCTAGAAAAGGTGTCCTAAAAATTTCCTGCTTTACTACACCCTGGCCAATTTACCGTAGCTGACAGGGATCCCATTTTGGCATTTGAACTAACACAGCAAAAACGCAAGATGGCACTGCTCACCAATGGCAGTTGGAAAGTGCACATGCTTTTGGACAAACCTACAGCAGATAGACCAGAGAGAAGAACAGCCTTAGTTGCCAGAGAGCTTGCAAGATACAACATTGACATTGCAGTCCTGAGTGAGACTCGGCTTGCCCACAAAGGTCAGCTGACTGAAACTGGAGGGGGACACACTTTTTTTTCTGGAGCGGTCACAAGAGCAATGAGCATCTTGATGCTGGAGTTGGATTTGCCATCAGGAATCACCTTGTTTGGAAACTTGCCAGTCTCCCCAAGAGTGTGAACAATGGCCGATTACACTACAGCTTCTGCTCCAGAAGTCAAGCCACCTTGATCAGCACCTATGCCCCTACAATGACCAATCCGGATGAGATGAAAGACAATTTTTATGAAGAACTAGCCGCCTTGCTATCAGCAGTGAACAGCACTGATTAGCTGATCTTCCTTGGAGACTTCAATACAAGAGTAGGGTGTGACTCTGCAGCCTGGCAGGGAGTCACTGGGAGATGTGGAGTGGGCAAGTGTAACAGTAATGTCCTACTCTTACTAAAGACCTGTGCAGTACTTGACTTCCTCATCACCAACACAATTTTCCGCCTGCCTACCTGCAACAAGTCTTCCTGGATGCATCCCCGCTCGAAGCATTGGCATCTTATTTGACTATGTCATTGTCAGGAGAAAAGACAGACAGGATGTCTGGTGCTGACTGTTGGACAGATCACAGGCTCATTGTCTGCAAAATGAAGCTCCACATCAGACTCAATAGGTGACCAAAAGGAAGCAAGATCATGAAAAGAATCTATGTGGCCAGGCTGAAGAACCCCAGCATAGCTTCAGCATTGGCTGAAGACCTAGAAACCAAAATTGCTGACCTACACCTTGCAGGCCATACTGAGGACAACTGGGAATGCTCCAGGGAAGCTGACAATTCACCTGCACTAAAGATGCTAGGATCCTCTACTCGGAAGCAGGAAGAATGGTTCGATGAAAATGATGAGATACAGGCTCTATTTATTGAAAAGCACCGCCTTCATTGTGCCCATCAGAACAACCCATCATCAGCTGCCAAGAAAAACCCCTTCACTTCTCGCAGACAGACAAGGATAAGCTGCGTAAAATGCAAGATGCCTGGCTGAATGCCAAGGCAGATGAAATACAGGGATACGCTGGCAGTAATGACTTGAAATGGTTCCATGAAGCCCTCAGCACTCTCTATGGAACTCAGACTCTCAGGAGTTCTCCCCTCCTGAGAACAGATGGAACATTTCTCATGAAAGAGAAAGCTCAGATCTTGCAGAGATGAGCTGAACACTTTGAAGCCATACTCAACTGACCATCATTTATCAACGATGAGGCGATAGACAAGATTCCCCAGGTGGTTATCAACAGCACTATATCCAGTGGCAAAGCCGTAGGGGCAGAGGCTATACCTACAGAGATCTACAAACTAGTGGTCCTGTACTTCTAGAGAAGCTCACAGAGTTGTTTCAGTCTTTTTGGATGCAATGATCCATTCCTCAGGAACTGAAAGATGCATCCATCATACACCTTTACAAGAGGAAGGACAATCGACAAGTGTGCAACAAACACTGAGGTATCTCCCTGCTTTCTATCGCAGGAAAAACCCTTGCAAGTGTCCTGCTAAATCGCCTAGTCACTCATCTGGAACTGAGCCTGCTGCCAATATCTCAGTGTGACTTCCACAAAGGTCATGATTTTTTTGCTGCACATCAACCAGGAGAAGTGTCAGGAGCAGAATCGCGAACTCTATACAACCTTTGCTGACCTCACAACCTTCAACACTGTCAGCTGGTAAGGCCTGTGGTGGATCATGTCAAAGTTGCCCCCCCCCCACCCCCCAACCAAGTTCATTCAGATGATATGCCAGTTCCATAATAGCAGGATGGTCAGAGTGCTGGATGGCGGAGAATCCTCTAAGGCATTCCCAGTCACCAATGTTGTCAAGCAGGGCTGTGTGCTGGCACTCACACTGTTCTGTCATCCTGAATGATGCCTTTCAGGACAGTGATGCTGGGATCAGCCTCAAGTATAGAGTGAATGGGAAGCTCTTCAACCTGAAGAGACTTCAAGCTATTAGTGAAGTGAAGGAGACTGTTCTGAGAGTCTTCCTCTTTGCCGATGACTGGGCCCTGTATGCTGGCTCAGAGCCCGAGATGCAAGTCGGTATGGACAAATTTTCCACAACTTGATTGGACTCGCTATCAACATTAAAAAGACTGAAGTTATGTACCAACCTGCTCCTTGTGCTCCGTACGCAGAACCCAAAATCACAATCAAATGGCAGAAATGACAGGCAGTGGACTTGTTCACTTGCCTTGGCAGCACCCTCTCCTGAGCATTGACTATTGATAGAGGAGTTCTGCTTTCAGAAGATTGTATGGGAACATCAAGGAATTAGTCTAGCAACTACCCTCACTACCCTTCTATATGTCTGTGAAACATGGGTTGTGTGAGAAAGGCATGCAACCATTTTTTACATGACTTGTCTTTGCAGAATATTTGGCATTAAAGAGCAAGGCAAAGTACCATTCACTGAAGTTCTCCTCTAGAGCAAATCTAACATCATTCCAGACACTGTTGATGATACCACAGACACGGTGGGCAGATCATGTCATCCGTATGTCAGACGAGCACTCACCCAAGCTGCTCCTTTTTGGGGAACTCTCTGCTGGTAGATATTAGCATGGAGGGCAGAAGAAATGTTATAAAGACATACTAAAGGCCTCTCTGAAGTTGCTTTACATAGTCATGATCACTTGGAAAATGCTGGAACAAAACCACTCTTCCTGGCACGGCCTTATCCACGTGGGGTGTCAAGCTTATGATGCGAGCGGCACAAGTCCAGATTTGTCAGCGCAACAACTGCAGTGTCTACAGATGTCTGCCAAACTTGTGCCAGGACATTCTGTGTCCAAATTAGCTTGACTAGTCATCTTTGGACACATTGCAATCAATCTTAAAGTGAATAATGGTGTACAGGTGTTCATCAACGATGATGGACAAATGAATGACAGTAATTGATTGGTTAAATTGTAAATTATTATTAATTCTGCATTGTTAACCATTTGCCATGGCATGACATTTCTTTAGTTGCAAACATTTGGGTTGAATTGTTATTGCATATATTGTTTCTGCTTACTTTGACAGAAGGCAAGATTTTCTGTCTTTTTCTTTTGGGAGATGTGCCTTTCCCATTTATTAACAATGTAGCCAAGCACATTTCACCTGGTAATTTATCTTTTGTTCTGTAAACGGTTTTCAGCGAATTCACACTTAAAGCTGCATCTTGTCAAATGAATAAATGCTATAATAAAACCATCCTTACTTCTGCCTGAAAATTGTATTCACAAAATTCTTTCCTTTACTTGACACCTTGAATCAGGAAAATTCTTCAGGAGCTTTTCACTGAAAGTTGAGATAGTATGGGTAAGTAATTGACACTTTTGTTTTGCATATAAAGGATAACATGAGCAAAATGCTTAAGCTTGAAATACAGTTCTCCAGTGCAAAGTGCAGATGGGTTGGTTTTCAGTATAAAGAATGTCTGCAAAAGTTGTGTATTTGATGCTTCTTTGACACCGTGAAGGAGTTTAAAAACCAATTGAGCAACATTTCCCCGACTCGTTGTACAGCCATGAGCTATACTTGGAAATGGCTGTTCCTCCAGGAAGATGTGTTCGCTGCAATTTCAAATGCGAGGACAGCTCAGAGAAATCTGGTTTTAATGTTGGTCCAAGACTGAATTCTCCGTTGACATAAACATGATCATGGTGATTTGGACACAATAAAGGAATCTTTCTCCTCGTTAGTTGAGGGTGTAGAGATTCCCCGATGGTCAATGCATTATGTTCACTTGCTGCTTTTGTATGTCTTTGTGATTTTCAGTACAACACTTATGAAGCACCTGTATGGAGTAGTCTGGCTTCCTTTACTGTCCACTTGAGCACTTAAATATTACCCAGACAAGTAAAACACATTATAAATTAAAATCTTTATTTCAACATCATAGTAAGTTTGTTAATGAAAATATTTCAAGCCCCCGTGAAAGTTTGATGACATTGAATTGAAGCAATTTTAATTACATTGTACATCAGCAAAATATATATGATAACATTTATAATTTTGCTTTAAACATCAAAAATCAAATAACAGAAAATCTCAGTTATCTGAACATTTTTCGGCAGAAACATGACGTCACAAGTTGAAAAAATGTTTTTCACCCAACGTACTGTGACCACCAGTTTGGTAACAACGGAGTTCAGAACCAGCCAGGAAGACAGAATCTGAATGGCTAATGCCAGCTGAGAGAAGCAGCCTGGAATCTCGAGCCATCAGTGAACGACTGACAAAGTCGGCGGGTCAGGCACTGCATGGGGAGATTGTCCTCATTAAACTCCCTCCCCTCTCTCTTTCCATTTCTTCTTTACCCTCCACTGTCCTGCTGTCATTATGGAGAGTGGTCTCTCTCCAGGGCAGGAGCGTGGACCTTGGGCTCCTGGGTAGGAGCGTGGATGGTGGTGGAGAAATGTTGGGGATCAGTGACCTCGGGCTCCCGGGCAGGATTGGCTATGATGGTGGGGAGGTGTTGGGGATTGGTGACAATGGCAGGAACGGGGACCTCAGGCTCCCGGGCAGGATTGGTGATGGTGGTGGGGAGGTGTTGGGGATCGACAACAGTGGTGGGGAGGTATTGGGGATCAGTGACGGCTGAAACAGGTATTCTGCTGATGGTACTGGGCTCCTTAAAGCCATTATTCAGTTATCTGTAAAATCCAGTTAACTGAAAAACATCTGGTCCCAAACTTTTTGGATAACCGGAAATGTACTGTATATAAATTCATGTATTTTATTTAATTGTAACGATATCTAGGATAGTTTTTTTTTACACTTTTCAGTGTCTAAATAAGATTTGAAACATTATTCCTGATCCCTATCCATTTATATTATTTAGGATCCCTTCACTAGGAAGAACACAGCCAGAGGATTTGATAGATCTCCCAGTTTATTAACTTTTTCCCACAACAAGCAGGTGGCTTCAAATGAATTATCTTTATCCCTTCTAGATTGGTGTGATAGCTGGGGGGAGGTACAGGCAAGAAAGAAGGTAAAGTTAGGGAAAGGTTGATCGTTTTTACCCAAATTGTTGGCCCAGTACGAGCCAACAAGGCCACCAAGGATTGCATTCTTAAGGAAACACTAGAACTGAAGATACTGGAGACAGCGGAGACAGAGAAACTGGAAGGGTTTAGAGCATCAGACAGCATCCATTGAGGGAAATGGACAAATCCACATTTTATGTCCGGAGGTAAGCCAGAAAATCTGCAGAAGCTGGGGTTCTCTGTGGTACCAAATAAAAGTGCTGGAGAAACTCAGCAGGTCACAAAGCATCCTTAGAAAGAAAGAGAAAATTGATGTTTTGGGGCTGAGCCCTTCATCAGGAAAGCAGGTGCTCATTGAAGAAATCTCCGAGTCTACGTCCAGTCTCCCTGATGTAGAAGAGGCCTCAGCGGCAGCATCAGATGCTGCTGTGAATAACCCCTAAAGATTTGCAAGTGAAATGTTGTTTCATTTGGAAGGTCTGTTTGTGGCATCTTCACTCTGCCTGCTGCAACATTGACCACCCAGTGGCTGCTGCCGCCAGATACTTAAATTCCACAGCCCATTGCAACACTGACATGTCCATCCATGGCCTCGTGTGCTGCCAAATTGAGGTTTCCTGCAAATTAGAGGAACACAGTCTTGAGGTGGCACAGTTGGTGTAGCAGTTAGTGCAATGCCTTTACAGTGCCAGTGATTGGGATCAGGGTTTGAATCCCATGCTGTCTGTAAGGAGTTTGTATGTTCTCCCCATAACTGCATGGGTTTTCCCCGGGGACTCTGGTTTCCTCCCACCATTCGAAACATCTGCATGACTTTTAAGATTCCTGATAAAGGGCTCAAGCCTGAAACAGATACTGCTTTTTACTTCCTGTGCATGTTGCATGACCTCCTGAGTTTCCCCACCACTTTTGAATACTATTTTAAGTCCAGACATTTATTTTTCAAGGTTAAAGGGTTTTTAGTCCAGATGATTGCATTCTCAGTCCTGTTTCAACAAATGCTTTGAAATTAACAGACAAAGCACAACTGCTTTTTCAGCATTAAGCAACTAAAAATCACTTCTTTCTAGAATGAGGTCCAGTTTCCAGCTTGCCATAAATTTGATTAGACATTTCCAGCTGTGAATACTCTCTAAGGACCCTATCAGATTGTATCATTCCTTTGTGCATTCTCCATCTTAGGATATTGTAATGAAACGGTCCATGCTGACCTGGTGATGAACATCACTGGTCACTCCCAGGAGAATGTTGTTGACTAACAGAATGTCGGACTAGGACATCTTCCAAGTATTTTAATAAATTATGATAATTTATTTTGCCATATTTCTTCTTTCATTTCCTGATCGCTACATCCCATCTCCTCTCCTTAAGATCCCAAAGCCCCAAGCTCCAGATCTAGCACTCCAAACCATTCCTTTCATACGTACAGTCATGACACATCGGAGCTAATGGCCATTGAATAGTACTGAATAGGTGGAAATGAGTACTGTAGGAATGCACTTAGTCTGGTAACCAAAAGACATTCTATTTTTCATTTCCAAATCAAGCATGTTTTTATGTGCTCCCATTTTTAAAATCCTGACAATGATTGATTCAATACTACGCTGACCTGGACACTTGGTTAAATGAGGGTCTGAGATAGTGAACAGTCATGTAGTATCTTCTACATTAATTTTTACAGTATATTTTGCCTTAAATTTAAAAAAGCAAGCATATTTGTTTTTCACAATTTGCTCAGAATTGTCCCTGTAGAAATTCAAACCCGGTACCTCATTTATTGTTATTATTTATATGGAAAAAAGTCTATTTATACAATGTTACATTTCAATGTAACCACATAATGCAACCAATTGTAATGTTTAAACAAAACAGTTTTCACTTTGTTATATTTGAGATTTCAGTTCAGTGACTCGAACCTTGTGGTACTAATTTTTAAAGAAAAGACTTCCAACTATTTGAGCAGCCCAGGCACCATGGGCTTGTGGGCTGCAAGAGTCTGTTACCATGTTGTATTTCTAAATTAAAAAAAAGATATAGCCTTTCAGATTCTTATTTTTTTCAATATTTGCCTCACAAAGTTATGTACGAAAAATGAGTAAAGGAGCAATTGAATCCCTTCTCGTTGACAGAGAATGAGTTATTAAGATTTCCTTCAGATTCCCTTTTATTTTATATTTTGTATTGTTTGTTTATTTTACAATATAGTTGAAGTAGTTGGAATTTGTAGAATACTTTTAATTTAAGAGACAGAAAAAAATTGAGTGACAGTTTTCTGGGTTAACTGCTGGGGATTTGTCAGAATGTAAATTTAAAATGCTAAAATTGGTAATATAATTTTTCATGTATTTTATCAATTTTGGTTCAAAAATAAAATCTTGCATTCCTTAATACTTCCTTAAATGCTCAATTTGTTTAATATTGTTGCCTTACAATTATTTTCTTTCTGCTACTTGCAATTCTTTTAGTTCTATCCTCAATCCTCATTCATTTACTCTCTGCCTTCTTGCTGTCACCCCTCCTTTCTAATCTCTCACCGTTTGCTGATTTAATATCGTCTGGTATTCCTTTCCCTTGTTTTCTGCATGCTGTTTCCTGTGGCTGAGCACCATACGCCATGGCATTGATCTGAGTACTCCCCCCATGCTGGTCCTCCATCATTGCTCACATTCCTAAGAAAAAATGAAAAATGAGCCGTACACACAGCTTTTTCACCTCGCTGCCCAGTGGCTAAAATAAAACGTGAGCAAAAGACTGATTCTCCTTGAAGCAGATTTTTTTTAAACTTTAACTGGTCCCTGGCAGTCATTGGTATTGATTGGTGGTAAATAATCTGTTAGAGTTTGGGGGTATGTCAGGGACAAATTACTGTACACTTTCTTTACTCTCCAAGGACGTGTGTTACTGTCAGAACTGCAAGTAGAAGTTTGACTGTTGCACATTTCAGTTTAAATGTCTATTGCACCCCCCCCCCCCCTCCCCCCCCCACACACACACACACAGAGTTTTCCTTCTAGTTGTTCATTATTAAGAGTTTTCTGGGCTACCTAATATCTATTTCCATGAGCATCTGAGGAGACATTAATTTCTTTCATATTATTTTCTCTTCCCCTCTGAAACAGCATCCTCCAAATGTATGATGTTTGAACTTTTGGATTCAGTTTTAAAGTAATTATGATCGAGTCCTTTTGCAGTAATTTTATTTCACTCTTTATTCCTTTCTAATTTTTAATGTGTTTTGTATCTACCTGCCTTAATTTTGAAGTCCTCATGCGTGCCCCATGGAATGATATCAAGAGAACAAATTAAACTTTCACACTTTTAGTGTTACCCTACTAGCCAAAGAAATGAAACAAAACTGGTCCATAGTTGAGTTCAGAGGCTTAAATTACTAAATCTGTTCTTCTGCCCAATACACATTTAGTAATTTAGGCAAAATTTTCCAGCCAATTAAATTGATGGTTGAACCTTCTGTGATATAGGCATCTGAATTTCTGATGCAAATTCCTAGCAGTTGATCTCAACACTGGAAACATAATTAGGAAATGAAATACTTTCCTGGTTTGTATTCCCATACCTGGTGACGTGATTCTCATTGTGTTCCTGCAAACTAATTGATACTAATCCTTCTATTGGTCTGTTAGGGGGTATTAAGTGTTCATTCCTTGAGCTCTATAGTTGAGTCGGAATACAGCTATGTGGCTTGGAAATTCTCGGGGTGGAAGATATGAATTGCATAAAGTTTTCTCATGAATTCATGCTTCCTACTTCTGAGGCATATCAGTCTGGAAAATGAGTGAGTCAGTTTTTTTTTCCCGCCTAGAATAGACCATCGTCGACATTAGCCTCTGGGTTTCAAAGAAACCCATTTTTGCCATTTTTGGAGCATTTAATAATTTCAGTACACTACTGAATGCTAGCTGTAGACAAATTGTGCCCTCCTTGCCAATTCCAGACTTGTCAGAAAAGGGTTCTCTGCTGAGTTGAGAACAGCTGTCCTAACACTGACATATATATGTCAGTTCCATGAAAGCAACTCCACTTCAGCTTTGTTTGTCTTGTCCCTCAGTGAAGTAATTCATTAAAAAAATGGGATGAGAGCAAGTAAGAAGACTTACTACGAAGATCCACTAACAGTTCTGTACAATAAATTTAACAAGGAAGTACAATCACTTTCAAATAGATACGAACCTTCAGCATAGCATTCTGGGGCTACAAATCACATTTTTAAAATTCTTATTAAATGCATTAAAAGCATAAGGCTCAAATGTTCCATTTGGCCATGCGTTTCCAACACTTTATCATAGTTACACATGGGGGACATTTTCAGAGACCTTGGGCCTCAGCGGGATTCTAAACTTAATGAGCAGTTTATCGGAAGATCACGGTTGCTTTGCTCACAATTTTTCGTTTGCAAGCTTTAATAGTAAAGCCCTCCCACAGTTTGTGAGGCCCTGCTGTGCTGCAAGGCCTCTGCAAATTACAACATGGCCATTTACATTCATATTAACTAATTTGTACTTTAAAAATATTCTGTAACACACCTGTCCTCCCTTCGACTTTTGTTCTTTTTTCATAATTAGTAGAGTAGCTGAAACTCTGTTCTGCTAAACCCCAAAAGCTAAGAAAACTTATTAAAGCCACTTTAACAAGCATTTAATTGCCTTCAACATATAGTACTTAAAGGTATTCCACATCATTTCAAAAGGAAGTAATCAGATATGCTTAGGCACTGAGTCAACAAGTAGTTTATAAAATTCCTCACTTAAAGCATACCAAAGATGGACATTAGGTTTGTGTTTTAAAGTAGAAGTGAGATTTTGAAAAGTATTTGCAACATGTTGGACTTAGATTGCTGAAGGTTTATCCAAAGCAACTGCTCACACTAACCATCGGAGACTCTCATGTACAAAGCAATATTTATTTAGGTTATTTGTATATATGAACACTTGTCCTGTATTTGTATTGTCTATCTGCATGTGTGTTATGTTTGTTTGTGTGCCTATGTGTTTTGCACTGAGAACCGGAGAATGGTGTTTTATCGGGCTCTACTTGTACAATCGGATGATAATAAACTTGACGATATTATACTTGGTTTTCTTAAAAAAAATTTCTTTCATTCTCAGTCCCTGAATTCAAGTTAAACTTCAGGGACTGACAATGTGCAATTGTCCCCTCTATTGTAATATGCTTAGTGAATTAAGCTTGAGAAATCTCCCTCAATCTCTGAGACAAAGGGTCATCAAATTCAAATAACTGGACCACTCAGTGATGAAGAAACTGTTGTGCAGTAAATGGAAATGTCATATTGGCACCAAACACTTAGTATCGGAAAGTTATTGGCAAAAATAGAAACCTTTGGTATTCCAAGGGATAATCCTCATTTTAATAAAGGGAGAAAAATAAAAGAAGCTTTATGCTTCTACAGATATCCAGTGTGGCACAAAATCATAACCGTTCATGATTTAAAAAGCAGACCAATATCTCTACTTTCTCAGAAGACAAAGGAAATTTGTCATGTTTCCCCTTGATCCTCAACAAGTTCTGGAGATGGACTATTGAAAGCATGCTTGCTGGGTATATCACAGCATGGTATGGGAGCTGCTTGCCTCAAGATAAGAAGAATCTCCAGAAGGTAGTGAATGCAGCTCTAAACACCCCTCCCCTTTGATGAAATCCATCTACATCACCTGCTGTCAGGATAATGCAACCATATACCGAAAAACCCATTGTGCCTTGGACGCTCTCTCTCTCTCTTCTCCTTCCTCCCATGGTGGAGAGGCTTAAAAGTGTGAAAGCATGAACAACAGGCAATTTCTTCCATGCACCTGTCAAGGTCCTGAATGAATTCCACAACAATGCTGAGAGCTAATTGATCAATGTAATCCTATACTCTACTATTTGCTCTCTGTCTTAACAATTATTGAATCGAATTTTCTTTGAAAAATCAAAGTTCAAAATTATTAACCGGTTAAACCCATGAAGCAAAAACATAATTTTGCTTTTCCATTATTGTCACCAATTTGCACCAAAACAATCACACCAATTCATGTTTCACTAGCATAATGTTAGTTGAATTATACAAGTACATCTTTAATATTGTCAGTTAGCATCAACTTCAAGTGTGTTACGCTATATGTATTTCTGAGGAAAATATTCTGAATGAACGAATGAAACATGTATCATAAATATAAGTACAATATACAGAAACAAAGTGTCTCCATTTGTATTAAAGCTTTCACTATAAACTGAAAAATTGATTA
The DNA here is from genome assembly GCF_036971445.1 of Narcine bancroftii. Classification (NCBI taxonomy): domain Eukaryota; kingdom Metazoa; phylum Chordata; class Chondrichthyes; order Torpediniformes; family Narcinidae; genus Narcine; species Narcine bancroftii. The sequence continues at coordinate 195,130,236 of NC_091474.1, forward strand.
AATATAAGCAGTAAAAGTTACAGGATAATAAATATGAAATTCTACTCACAATGACAACTGTTAAAGCCTGTGTTGATTGTCGTAAAAATTACCATGGTAATTCTTCCACATTCTCACTCATCATTTGCTGCCAGTCTAACAATTTTTGGATCGAATGATCTCTGAAACATCAAAGTTCAAATATTATTAACCTGTTAAACCCATGAAGCAAACACATAATTTTGCTTTATTATTAGCACCGAATTGCACCAAAATATTTACACAAATTTAAAAAGTACATCATAATATTGTCAATTTCTTCCATAAAAATATCAATAGAATTTCATCAATCCTCTTCCTTGCATATTCTGGAACCTTAAATTAAACCTTTGTAGCTTCAATGCCAACATTTGGTTAGGTTGAACAGTTACAAAATGGCAGTACATTAATTGGAGTGATGATGAATCAATACAATCTGGAACTGCCTTCTGGAACTGTGTTCTGGGTTTGCATGATGGCTGTAATTACCTGAAATGCCAAAACAAATGAACCTTGCTTCCTTCAACCCTCTGCATGGATTATTCTTTACTCAAATACCAGCAATTTCTGTTACAAATCAACTAGAATTTGTTAATTTGCTGCAAGTTACACTGAGCCAAATGTATTAGACATTTTTGAGCATTTATTTCATTGACTTTTTCAATAAATAACAGGTTTATGGTTGAACATTTTACTTCTAATAATTACTTAACTCTTTAAATCTGTGTGTTCTCCCTATTGTCTTAAAATTGTTTCATTCAAGTGTGTGATAAAACATTGTTACCTCAGTTGCAGACATTCTTGTGCAAAGCCCATAAAATACACAGGGAGGGGAAGTAATCTAAGTTTAGGATATGTTGTATAACAGCTTTGATGTCCAGAAGAAGTGTTGACTGTTTTGAAGAAATTGAATAGAATCTTTCAGAGTTTCCAGGTACAATTTAACTAGACCAGAATAATTTCCAACAAGATACCAGTGAAGGCTTTGAAATAATTTGCTTTGAGGTTTCCACGAGCCACTTAAAATTACTGTGAGTGCACATAACCTTGTACGGTGAGAATCATCTCTGAGTATAATCTGCCTGGGTGGATAGGAGAGGGGAGGCTTAGGTCAGATTCTTTTACTCAAAATCGACATTGAATGATTGTGTTTCTTTTATGTAATTGATGAATTTCATGTTTTCATGTTAATTTGAAAATATAAATGAATAATCCAAGAAAAAATGCACAATAAATTCCAACCAAGTCTCTCTGGATCTGTAGACAGTCAGTTATGTTTGACTGGTATTTCCTTTAAGAATTATACTCAGAGAGATTATACTCACCGTACAAGGTTATGTGCACTCACGATTATTTTAAATGGCTACTCAAAGTTGCTTGTGTAAACCTCAAAGCAAATTATTTCAGAGCCTTCACTGGTATCTTGTTGAAATGATTCTGGTCAATTAAATAGTATCTGGAAACTTTGAAAGATTCCATTCCATTTCTCTACAGTATCAATGTTCCTTTTTATCTTTCTTTTGCTCCACTTTTGTTGCATTTTTTTCTGATTTTCTTTCCATCTTTTCATTTAATCTGCTTCTCATCTTTGTTTTGTTTAATATTTTTATTATTTTTAAAGTGAATTCCTCTGTATTGTAAATAAAATGATACCTCATAATAATTCTGCAAATTGTGTTTTAGAATATTGCACAGTATTTTTAAAGCAGCTTTACAACAGGTAGTTCCTGTCCAGTAGTTTTCAAACTGCCTCCTAAATTCACATTTTATTTTAAGCAATCCCTATGCCATAAGTGCTCTGTGATTAATAAGGGATTAATTAAGGTGGTATATGAGTAGAAAGAAAAAGTTTGAAAACCACTGTTTTAATTGTACCTAATTGACTCATTATGTGCATGGTTTCATAACTCCAGAGGAAATATTTCAGTAACAATTGAGTCTAGAGCAGTGGTTCTCAACCTTCCCTTCCCACTCACATACCACCTTAAGCAATCCCTTACTAATCACTGAGCACTTATGGCATAGGTATTACTTAGGGTGGAATGTGATTTTAGGGAGGCAATTTGAAAACCACTGTTTCTGGTATGTCTGGAACATTGCTGAAATCTTACATTTTGACTTTCAGATTGTAATTGTCAGCTCTGCTGTCTTTCAGTATAACCGTGGACAATATGGGAAACCCAAAAGATTTGACCTCAATGTTATGCCTGTCTGGAAAAGAAATATCACTGGGAGAGGAACTGTGGTTTCTATCATTGATGATGGTGAGTCAGTTCTTTTGGTGTGAAGCTGAGTGTAATTCTGTGAGATGGAATATCGGACGTCCACGTTTCTGGTTATCATAATTTTAACATCTTCATGAAAGTAATGTTATACTATGCTTAGCAAGCCACCAACACCTGTGTGGAATACTGTTGCAGAGTTAGGATGACAAGTTCTAAAAGGTGTGAGCAAAGAGTGCAGTGCCTGTTACAGTTGCAAAGATATGAACTTGTGCCAATTCCACACAAATGAAGTCATAAGCATTATTGTGGAGTGGTTCACCAAAAATAAAATGGTTATATGAATAATCGTTGCCATTTCAAGTAAAGCCTGTGATTAAAATGCAACCTGTATTGGCAACAGCTACAATGAGAGATAAAATCAAATAAATGACACAATGAGGCATTATAATGCATAATTGGCTGCTGTGGTACTTTTATTCTCCCATTAGGATTCTCTATTCTTCAGATTTATGCAAGTATACTGCAGTGAGTCGCAGACAAGAAATAATCTCTGCGTTACTGTTAATATAGCAAAATGATTCTGGCAGTTTCTGCATCTGAGCTACACCTTTGAATTAAGATATTCAGGACTTTGTTCGCATGTAACAGCATTTTTAATTTCAGTCTCTGGAGAGGTTCCTGGAGAGCTGACAGGATGTGATAGGTGGAAGCCAATAGGCTAAAGCCATAGAGTGAGCTATTTGCTGAAAAAAAGAATGCTGCCACATCATACACATCTGGATAGTGTTTTGCATTTGTTGTCTCCTGCTGGGAATTTTCATATTTTAATTTATCAAAATGGCATTCACATCTTTGGTGACTTCTCTGTGTATCTAGAATGTATTCATGTTGGTTTGGCTGAAGCTCTGCAGTATAATTCTTGTCCTGATATCATGCGTGTTGAGGTTCCAAGGAGTACAGTTCAGGATCTTCAGCAATGAATTCTGAAGATTGTTGAACAACTTATCATTTGTTCATTAAAAATAAAGTCAATGACAAGAACAAGTTGGCTGAATTGACTTCACTGAGATTTCCATATCTAATTGCACTGTCCTGGAGTTTTCAATCATTCACTATTTTTGACACATCTTACACCAAGAATCCAAGGATTATCTTTACCTTGTGTAACCTTGGAGCTAATATAAACAACATTGATTCAAGCAGTTACAAACGACTGTCTCAGTAATAATTTGTGTAATTTAATAGGCCACTCCTTACTAAAAAAAAAAGTCCATATCCAATGTATACATCCTGATATTAATGCTGCAAAAACCTGCACCATGTTCACAAGCTTGTGTGCCATAGCAAGACCTTCTATAGATAACTACATTCATCCAGGTGATAGGGAGGGATGTTGGTGAGTTTGTCCATAAATCCATTGAAAATATTTTTGACGGACAGCAAGGTCATATCTTATTGCTTAGCGAACTTATTAAATGCAAATATAAAACTGAATATTCATGATCAAACCATGCAAAATATTGAAAATGATTAAGCAATAGTCAAGAATGTTAATAACGAACCTCCTGCAGCAAGTCTAACCTGGAACACATTGTTCAGGCAGATGTCCAGTATATGTCCCAGCAAATGTGTTCTCATTTAGGCCTGCTGCTGGATTCTTTCAAAATTGGAGGAGTGTCTGGAAAAGCTGTTGAATAGCTGCCCTCAGGTCAGGTACACATTTGTGGAAATCCCAAGACTGGTGGGAGCTACATGGGAAAATGCCAAAAACTGCCCGATATGCTGGCATTGCTCTGCAAAATCAGGGCAAATGAACCTTTTCACAAAGATTGTCTGCACTTATTTATGTCTAGAAAATGTTCAGTGCAAAGTCTTCCAAGCATTGATCTGTGCGTCGGCGTAAACTCCCTGTGTTAACAGATAATTGTCATTTGATTTTTTGACAATGGAAATTCTTGGAATATAAGAAAAATGTGATAGCCATTGTTGCCACAATTGTTTTTAGATATGAAAAGTGAATCTGTCAAAATATTGTGGTAATCTTGCAGTGATTATAAATTCCATATTTATTCCCTGCTATTCTGATTTCATTTTATTTGTTGATTTTGCTTTTTACTTTTGATTATACTGATCAGTTAATATTATTGATATATAAATCTTTCACGTTTTATGCAAAGATTCAGTCTCTTGACTGTCCACATATCTAGGTCAGTTAACAACTAAATAGCAGTGTCTTTAAAATGTTGCCTTGAGTTAACTATCTTCTTTAATGGTGTGTTTCTTTTTAAACCTTTCAAAATGGGTAGTACTTTTCAATTATCAATGTGCTATTTTGAACACTCGCTCATGAAAAGTGTGGGAAACTGAACTTAAAAAAAAATTATTAATGTAAATAGAATTCTTTTGTCTCATTTCCTCCTGCTACCCCTCTCCCCCATCATTTCTCAGCTTTTTTTCTCTTCTGCCTTCCCACCCATATCCATCTTCGACCTCTTGCCGGTTGGCCTATGCTCCTCCCTTCCCCCCCCACAACCTTTTTATTCAGATGCCTGTCTGTTTTCTGTTCCTACCTTGTTGAAGGGTCCAGGCTTGAAATGTTGGTTGTATCCCTTTCCTTCCAAGAGATGCTGTGAGACATGCTGAGGTTCTCCAGCATTTTTGTTCATTGCAAACAGAATTTATTTTACTCTCTTGAGAAAATATGATGCTTATTTTTTTAAAGCGTATGGAAAGCTTTGGTCATGGTATATGATAATAGTCTCTTTAGATATACAACAGCAATACTTTGTACAAAAATATCTCCTCAAATCTCACAAAATGTTTCAAGGAATTAAACAAGAAATATATAATTAAACAACTGATAGCAAGTTACAGAATGAAATGTCAAGGCATTTGGTGAAATATCTCGTCACAGTTGTAGAGTTTAACCAATACAGGTATCAGCACTTGGATCTTTATTTGTAATGTACAGAAATGTCTTTGATGAGAATGTGGATGGCATGATTAATAAATTTCATGATAGCACAAAAATTGATGGGATCTCCAACAATGAAAAGGCTTGTCAGAGGATGTTGAATGATGGCAAATGAAATTTATCCAGGCAATGTGAGATTATGCACTTTGGAAAGTCAAATTCTGGTGAGATACATAGAATAAATGGTAGGGATGTCGGAAATGTTGATGCACCGAGGGAATTTGTGGTGCTTCCTTGAAAGTGGTGATACAGAAGGTGGCGGTACAGTTAGCATCATGGTTAGAGCTGACGATTGGGACTGGGTTTCGAATCTCACACTGTCTGTAAGGAGGTAATGCATTCTCCCCATGTCTGCTTGGGTTTTCCCCAGGGGCTCCACTTTCTTCCCACCCTTCAAAACCTTCGGAGTGTAGGTCATTTGGGTGTAATTGGGCGGCACAGGCTTGTGGGGTAAAAGGGCTTGTTATTCTGCTGTACATCTAAATAAAATAAAAATAAATTAAAAAATGAAGGTTGAGTGGTGAAAACGGCAGCTGTTATGTTAAAGTTGTACAAGATATCGGTGAGGCCAAATTTGGAGTATTGAGTGCAGTTTTGGTCCCCTGACTACAGGAAAGTGTGCAGAGAAGGTTTACTAGGGTGTTGCTGGGACTTCAGGAACTGGGTTAAGGCAAAGGTTAAACAGGTTAGGACTTTATTCTCTGGAACAGAAGAATGAAGGGATATTTGATAGAGGTATTGACAAATATGAAGAGGATAGACAGAGTAAATGTAGATAGTTTTTTTTTCCCACTGAGGGTAGGTGAGATACAAACCAGAGGTCATGGGTTAAGAGTGAAAGGGGAAACATTTAGAATGGTGGGAGTGTGGAATGACCTGCCAGCTGTTGAATGCAGGCTCAATTTTAACACTTTAGAACAATTTGGACAGGTACATGAATGGGAGAGGCATGGAGGGCTTTGGTTGGGGTGCAGTTCAATGGGACAAGGCAAAATTAAATGGTTTGGCACAGACTAGAAGGGCAAAAAGGGCCTGTTTCTATGCTGTAGTGTTCTATGGTTCTCTTCATAGATAGAGGCATTGAATAAAAGAGTTGTGACATCATGTGCAACTGTACAAAACATTGGCTAGACCACACTTAGAGTTTTGTGTTCTAATTGCCACTCTGCAGGAAGGATGTGATAACAACAGAAAATGGTGAAAACATTCACCAGGATGTTGCCTGGATTGGTGTGCTGTCGTTGAAAGGAGAGATTGGATTGGCTGGATTTATTCTCATTGCAACATAAAAAGGCTAAAGGTGATCTCATACCTTGTAATTGACTCTCCAGGGTCTTCTGGCTTATGACCTGGAGTAGAGCCTGAGTTCATCCTCAGGGATAAAGAGACCCAGCTGCTCCTGGGTCTTCTGAAGCTCCTGGCTTTACCCCCAGATGGCTAGTGGGGGCTGGCTCAGGTTTTCCCAAAATAAGGTAAATGATTAAAGGAGCCAGTAGCAAGATGTGTATTCTTTTAAAGCAGTGGTTTTCAAACTTCCCCCCTACACTCTCATTCTACCTTAAGCAATTCCTTTGTCATAAGAGCTCTGTGATTAGTAAGGGATTGCTTAAAGTTTGAAAACTATTGTTTTAATCGTACCTAATTGACTCGTTATGTGCACTCCAAAGGAAATGGGCCAATGACAATTTTTCTCAAGCAAAATATTTCAGTCACAATTGGGTCGAGAATAGTGGTTCTCAACCTTCCTTTTTGACTCACATACCACCTTAAACAATCTCTTACTAATCACAGAACACTTATGGTACTGGGATTGCTTAAGGTGGAATATGAGTTCAGGAGGGCAGTTTGAAAACCATTGCTTTAAAGAAACTAATGGCAAGGCCAAATGAAGCTTTGTGCTTGTTCTGGGTGGTTTTGACCTTGATTGATAGATAAGGTGGCTTACAACCAGGTTCCTTCTGGAGGGGTCACATGACCTTCCGTACTACTGATGGGGTTTGAGATATTGCTACCAACTTGGACAAATGTGGCTTTTCATTCATGAAGTCCAGGATCCAGTTGCCGAGAAGGGTACTGCGTCCCAGGGACTGAAAGTTTCTCCACCAGCCTCAGGTATGATTGTACTGTAAACAACATTTAAAAGGTATTTGGACAGGACTTGGAAAGGAAATGCAGGCAGATGGGATTAGTACCATTAAGCATCACAGTTGTCATTGATCTTGTAATGATAGAGTGCCAGTGATCCTTCTGTCCAGTTGAGGAAATTAGAGACTAGTTTGCTGCAGCTCAGTGGAATTCAAGATTGATGCCTCCATGAGATTGTCTGTATGTGTTCTAGCTAAAAAATATACAGTAGTTGTTTTAAAGGAATACAAGTTTTGTTATTACCAAAGAAGAAACATCACAGATATGGGCCAAATGGGCAGTTTTTGTTCTATACATTATTTGGGATTATTGATAATAAAGTGGGAGAGAGGCAGAGTTTACCTTAGCTGGAGCTGTGAAGATAGACCACGCCAGTAACTTAGCTTTGCTGCATGCAAAAAGGTTTGTAGAAAGTTCAAAAGCCAGTGGAAATTAAGGCATAGTCATAGCCATAGTGTTGGGGGACACACAAACCAAAAATGAGATATAAAAAACAACAAAATGATGGAGAGAATTTGTGGCACTCAACATGCACCAAAATGATGCCCCACCTATGGAAAAGTCTGTAATAAGTGCAAAGGGTAGAATCACTATGCAAAGCAATGTTTTTCCAAATGCAAACAAAACACAAGTGAAAGTATGCACACTATACACACTATAGAAGAAACTTCCCTCAGTGATACACTTTTCTTGGGCATGGTAGTGCAGAAAGATTCTAAAGTAAAAGCTTGAACAGATTCGTGCAGTACAAGTGGATTGTGACGTTACATACAAGGTGGACACGGAAAAGATGAATTTGATCTGTGAGTGTCTCATCAGAACAATGAAGATAAAGCTATACATACATGAAAATCCTGTACAGCTCAAAGCCTACAATGATCAGAGCATTGAAATGAAATTTACATGTAATCTCAAGGTAAAAAATAAAGATAAAAAGCACCACCTCAGGTTCGCAGTTGTCCCAGATGGATATGAATCACTGCTTGGTGACAAAGCATGTGAAAACTTAAGCCTAGTCAAGAGGTTGTACACACCAGGGAAACCTATTGTGTTAGCTGATGCATTAATGACTCAGAGTGAAGTACACAATGAGAGTTCCACAGAGATGATGTGAATCTCCAAGTGAATCTGATCACTGAATCTCTTTCCGTATCTGTCATGAAATCCAAACAGATCGCAGCTGAAACAGAAAAGGACATAGTTCTACAGAAGGTCATCAAGAATCTGAATGAACAATGCACTGGAGGTGAATGTCAGCCATACTACAACATCAAAGCTGAGCTCTGTCTGAGTCCATGGGCTCTGTCTGAGTCAATGGGCTTCTACTCAGACAGAGCAGAATTTTCATTCCTCAATCACTGCGACAAGAGATGTTGAAAGGGTGCATGAAGGGCACCTTGGAATGGAAAATTGCAAGAGGAGGCCCAGAACTGCTGTTTATTGGCCAGGGATAAATGCTGACATTGACAGGATGGTTTTCAAAAAAAAATGACCTGCTGGAAGAACTCAGTAGGTCAAGAGCATCAGTGGAAGAAAAAATGTTGTTGACATTTCAAGTTGCAAGCCTTCATTAAGACCTCTTTCTATCTCAACTGTCTCCTATCTGACAGCATCAATATCGGCTTCTCCAATTTCTGTTTACCCCTTCCTCCATTCTCTATCTTCATCCAGCTTCCAAATCCTTCCATTCCTTCTCTTGTCGGAGAGCATTCTTAGCCCTCTGCCCTCTCCCAATCACTTTTCAGCACCTTTCTCTTCATCTCCCCCCCCCCCCCCCATCTCTATCCTCCTACCATCTGCTAGACTGTGCTCCTCCTACTTTCCTTCCCTTCCTCAAACATTCTTAGTTGGGTATCTGCCTGACTTTTGGCACTCCTGAAGAATGGCTCAAGCCTGAAATGTCGGCTGTTGTTTGTTTTACATTGTTGCTGCATGATCTGCTGAGTTTCTTCAGCAATTTTGTGGACTGCACAAGACCTCAGTATCTGCAGATTTTTTATTTGCCTCCACACGTTCCTCCGGCAGATTGTGTTTAAGCTACAGATTCCAGCATCTTCTGTTTCAGATCCCTTTGTTACCTTCTCTGTTCCAAGAAAAAAACAAGCCCAGCTTCTCCAGTCTATTTGTAGAACCAAAGTTCTTGATTCCTGAATCATACCGATAAATTAATATGGTCCTCCTGAAACTAGGGTTACCTCTGCTGCCTGAATTGGAGGAGCACAGTGATCTCAAAGATGTGCAAGGATAAAGATGTTTTAGAAGTCTGACAAAAGACTTTAGAGGGATTTAAAAACAAGGATGCAGATTTAAAATTGGATGTTTGACCCTTAGAATCAATGCTGTTCTCACATTGTAAGATGATTGGTTAAAAAGCTGTGGCCTGCTTTTGGGTGGCCACAAGTTTATGTTGGATGGAAAGTTAAGGAGGGCTTTGGAGCCATAAAATCTTGAGAGAGGTAATAGGGGCAAGGACACAGATTCCAGCTGAGTTCGGCTGAAGCAAGTTTGGAGGTGAGCAACAATCTGGTGGTGGAAATCGGCAAACTTGCTGAGGGAGTTTGCGATTCCTAATTTGAAAACTTGAAGCAAAATATAAAAAAGGAATGCAACCAACAAATAATTTAGAGAGTACATGATGTACAGCTATGCAGATAGTAACATATCTGCTGCACTGAGAACATAGCTTCAAAAACTGAACAATGATTCATATGCTATAGTATCCACAGTAATGTGATTGTTACTTGATAGACTGCACAATAACTTGAATGCTGGATCTATTGCAATGTGAATGTTACTCAATAGATTGCACCATGACTCACGCAGTACAATATCTACTCCACTGTAAAAGCTACTGAATGAAACTTCTCAATATGTATTGGGTACCATAAATGGAAATAAATAATTTCAACTCAGCCTACTTAAAAACTCTCCAAGAATGGAGAGGGAAAAATGCTGTGAAAATAACACATCAATAATATTAAAAATATTCATTTGTTATGTGCTGGAATCAATTAAGCCTTGCGGCAACAGACTAACTCTGATGGTTGTTCAGCCCACAGGCAGGACTTTCATTCTCCATACAGATTGTGATATTCAACAATATTTTACCATGGATGCACTCTGAGTTTGGTGAATATTGATGATTGCTATGTTGGCCTGAGGCTACATTAGTTTGTTTATTTTCATTATTTGAATCTCCTATCCTGGAACCAGAGAGCTTAGAGAAAAGCTTGAGGTCACGTGCAAAATAAGAAATGGAATACATCTAATTAATTACATGAACAGACTGATACCAGAAATTAGCCAATATGTGGAATAGTTTTGATGCATTTAGAAATCAAGCAACAAAAAAAAAATCAGTTCAAGATTCATGAGTCTGAACAGATATAAAAGATGAAAGCTAAATAAACAGGCGTCAGTGAAAAGACCAATATATTTTAATAAAAAATGCATTTTTATGTGGATTATTCAGTCATTGGTCTAGAGTGACTCTGGTCTGGATTTGGTGTTATCAGGAGTCATAGATGAGTTTAAGTCTGTGTGTATTAATCAGTATTCAGGTGAGTGAGTTGAAAATGATGTGAAGAATCCAGTAAACTCTTTTGTCTGGTTTTATATTTTTCAAATAATGCAAACATTGGAATCTCAAGTAATGTGCTCTTTTTGCTGCATATTCTTAGATGTGGTCTTATCTGTGAATACTTAATGTGAAACAGATGCATTGCAAGGCTTTCACCTTCAAGCCACACATACTGTATTCCTGACATGGACATTCATTGCTCATTGCCCCTTCACCATTGCTGAACAAAAATCATGAAACTCCCTGCTAATATGCATTGTGTAGCCATTTCTGACATGGAACATAGTCATAGGAGTAGATGGTTCACCTTTATCCTCTCAAGAATAACCACAGATGGGTAATAAATATAGAATTTGCTTGAAAAATCCCATCTTCCAAGCATAAATAAACCTAAAATAAATATGACAGCTATAATGATGCTTCAGCAAAGGGGCATGAATAAATCGGAGAGAGCAGGTTTTCTACCCAGATGAACTACATGTCGAGAGAATGAATGAGAAATTTATTACAGAGCAGAAATAACAAAGAGAAAGTAAGAGTTCACTTTGCATTCCAATAAGCATCCTCAAAGATTACACTCCTTTCAATAATTTAAAACACAATCATTGTTGGGCTGCTTATTGAACAATGGCACTCTGATTTGGGATACCATGTCTTGGAATGTGAGATTACTTCAGCAGATTCCACAGAAGGATTCTCTTTATATGTGACAGGAAGTCTCGTCACAGAGCATCAGAATGGAACAAATGGATTAAAATTATGCCATGTGATATTTAAAAAAAAGCAACAAAATGGTCCAGAGGACTTACAAACATCAGTTGAAAACAAAACATAGTTCACAGATTCTAGACTCCAACCTTGAGAGAATGAGGTATGTTGTCCGACAGTCAGCAAAACCTTCATTAATAGACACTGATCAATTATAATACTATTAAAAAAATCCTCTGTTATAGACCAAATACAAATAACATCAGATCACCCCAACATATCATGTATAGTTGTCTTTCCAATGGAAACAAAACAGCTGACCTTCATTTTAACAATTATGAATCACAATCTGTGATGTGGCCTATAGAGAATCTTTTCTCATTATTATTATTTTATCAAAAGCTCTGATAAAACACATATTGTTTGTGGCTTTGTTTCTAACTGAGAATATGTAGGATCCATTCCAACACAATGTACAGTACGTTTTACTGGGTGATAATGCTATGAAAGAGATTTTGCAAAATATACTCAGAGCCAATTAGGCAAGGTGCTTAGTTCAAAAAGTTAAGTTGACTTTTACCATGATAATTTTTGTTACTATGGGCTAGGTTGTAGGATATATTATGTATTATATTTATAAGCAATTTTTAAACATTTATTTAAATTTAAATGTAGACATACAGCACGGTAACAGGCTGTTTCAGCCCACGAGCCTGTGCCACCCAATTACATCTGATTGGCCAACATCCCCAGTACGTTTTGAAGGGTTGGAGGAAACTGGAGCCCCCCTGGGGAAAACCCGCACGGACATGGGGAGAATGTAAAACCCCTTACAGACAGCGCAGGATTCGAACCCAAGTCCCGATCACTGGCCGTGTAATTGAGTTGCACTAATCACTACCCCAACTGTGCTGCCCAAAATATTGCCACGCATCTTGACATATTCTGGACCTGAGCCAATTTTAAAAGTAGCACATTCAGTTCATTGGAGAATTTAATGTCAAACGTGTTTTAGTCTTCCTAAAATTTTTCTACTTTAGTGCTCTGTGTGTCTTTTCTGCAAATAAACCTTGCTTGAAGGAATCTCTACCCATTTTAACTGGGTGTTCAGATAAAATGAAGCCCCAGGTTTTATGGGAAATTCTAAAAGTTCCCTATGGAACACAAGTGCCACTAAATTCAAGGTGCCCATGCATGTCCTGAAGGGGTATTACAGTTGCTAACAGTCTTCTCATTATTATTATCTACAAAGCTCTGATAAAACACATCTTGTTTGTGGCTTCATTTCTAACAGTTTTGGCAAATTACTGATTCTTACTCCATGAAGTCTTCCAGAACAATACATGTGCGAGTTACTTCTGGCTTCTCTTTTCAAGTTGTATTCACCTCTTTACTCCACTTTGTCAAATGATCAACATGAGTCAGATTTTCTAATACTCCATTCTGTCGTACTGTGGTAACTTGGAATTTGGTTCAAAATGGATCTTGACACGACGTGTGATTTGATAGGTAGGGGCTGTGAGGGTGGAGGTCAATGACGCTTTTCTTGGATTTATTTGGAGACACATTTCTCAATCCCTGTTAGTAAAAGAGGACTTTGTGTGAGAGATCAGATATTAGAAACAAATGATTTAGTTATGTTGCAGTAACTAAATTCAGAATGATAACAGTGGTATTTGAAGACCACTTATCAGAATTAAATAGAATCTAATAAGCAATTTCTGAATTCTGCAGTTCAATTCTTTCTATTATATTATCATAAAATTGGTCTCTTAAACTGCCGTGGGAAAAAGCATGTCATTTTATAGTTATTCAGAGGTGAATCATAGTTATGAGCTCTCACTAGTAACACAAGCAAACTTGCGGGCTGCTTCAGAATCTTAAAGTGACAATATAATAACATGAAAAGGCTAAAATTACTTCATCATTAATGAATAGCACTAAAGTGAACAGCTATCAAATAGACCATGAAAATCAATTCTTCACAATAATAAAACAATTATTTATTATAAAGCGCTGGATGGGGCAGCACTAGTGGAACGTCTGCATTGTAGAGTCTGACACCTAGCATCAGCTCTGATCTCAGGTGCTGTCTCTGTGCAGTTTTCATGGTCTCCCTGTGACCACAAGCATTTCATCCCACATGCCAGTAAATTGGCCTTGGGATGCAGGTGAGTGTTAGAACTAAGGAGGAGTTGCTGGGAATATGGGGATAATAAAAAAAAGTAGGGTTAATGTAAAGTTGATGAACGATGCAGACTCAATGGGTTGAAGAGCTTGTTCCTGTCATGTGTGACTATGATTTGACCAGGCCTGCTGGTTGAAATTGTGGTTTGCAGTCCTTGTCTGCTTGTTTACAGTTGGCCTGTGTCTTTTGGTCAAAGAGTTGGCAGTGAGATTTTAGATTAGCTTCAGATAGCAACATTTTGAGGTCCAACCCTCAGAATGTCCCTGACAGGCTTTTATGGACAAGGATGGGTGTGCAGCTTTGGTTTCATTCAACATTACATGTCACATTTATGTATTTCAGTGAGGTATTTGGCCAAGACGATTAGCTGGCTGATAGAAGATGGAGAGTTATGGTGGAAGGCTTTTATTCAGGCTAGAGGCCTGTGACCAATAATATTCTGCAAGAATCGGTGTTGGGATCCTGTTGTTAGTAAGATAAATATATCTTGGGTGAAAAATGAGGTAGATGGGTTGATAAGTTTGCAGATGATGATTGGTGGAGTTGTGGATAAGGTAGAGAGCTGTCAAATGATGCATTGAGATATAAATCTGTTACTGATGTAGGCAGAGAAATGGAAGGAGGAGTTTAATCCAAACAAATGTGAAGTGTTGCACTTTTGGAGGTGAAATATAAGGAGATTGTATACAGTTAATGGCAGAGCTCTTTTAATCTTCAAATAAAGGGGAGCGCAGTATTCTAACTAAAAGAATTATACTATTTACAAAACAAGTTTAATGAGAACAAAATCATGTGTGAAGGATCAAGTATTTGAAATATCTTCAGTGATGTATATAGCATGGTGTTTCCTGTGATTTAGTGAATCTGTCATTCTCTTTTCTCTTAACCATAGTGGTGAATCAATGTTACATGAATAGTTCTGAACAGGATGAATAGCCAAGTTTAAAATCTTTTTAAATAACAGTCATTTACTATTGTACTGTAAAAGAAATGAGCTTTTACATTTGCTATAGTTCTTTCTTTAGTGCTGTCTTTAAATGCTCCGCTATCTCTGCTTCTCCTAAGTATCTTTTTGTCTTCCTTTTGTCTAATTCACTTGTTTTGGCATTACTTTCTATTGTGGGATAAATTTTCTAACTTATTTATCTCTCCAGTGCAAAGAGTGCTTAAATAGCTCAAGGAACACTATTCCATTTGATCATTTAGATTTGTGCTGTTAGAACAAAAGCAAAAGAAAATTGTTTAGGTGAAGAAATCTGACTCCATGATCAGACGATAAAATCAGTATTTCAAGCTTTGTGGAAAAAAGACATTTCTCTTTTAAGTCCTCCCTTTAACATTACAAAAGGGTTTGAAAGGGTGGGCATGAAATGTTTGCAGGATTGACTAAACTAGGAACATATATAAGAGGCTAATAAATCCAGGAGACGACACAGGAACAATCTTTTTCAGATCAGACGGCATTTGTGAAAGAGCAACAGTGAATGCTTCAAGAGCAAGATCCTTTGTCAGAACAATGCAAGAGAGAAAATAAGTAGAGAAGGTGGAAGGGGGAGTCAGGTGGGTAGGATGAGATAAACTTTGTGGGCCTGGAAAGTCAACTGTTCTCTTTCAACAGATGTTACCTGAGTTGTGAAGTATTTACAGTATTTCTACTTTTTATTACACAATTTCAAGGGGAGATGCAGAGCCGGAAGTTGGCCACTTTCCAGTGTTTCTTTTCAGCAGTTCCACCCCAACCCCCCCCCCCCCCCCCCCCCACATTTTGAATGCCCTCCTGGATTGAAATGATATCTGGTTTGAATTCCTGCCTACATTAAGGCAGTTTAACCAAATATGGAGTTATAGAGAGAAAAGCCTTTCTTAGTGAGTGATTGGGGAGCTTGCCCCATTGCCCTGAATTTTAAACCACATCTTTGATACAACGAAAGGCAAACTATACCTCATTGCATGAAGATCATATGTACTATTCTTGCTTTTGCTTTTTACCTGGTAAATCCTCTACATTTCCTTCCTTGGATCCATCTTTCTTCCTTCAGTCTTTTCTAATCATCACTTCTGCTTCCCATCTTTTCCCAGAATTTCCCCTTGCTTCTCAAGCATTCAATTATCTCTTGCATTTTGAGCTTGCACTGTACCTGGGCTTGATTATCCATTGAGGCAGATTGTTGAGTATCTTTAAGTTACTACTGGCTTGGGTGGGACAACTGGTAGGTTCAGTTTGGAATAGCTGGAAGGAAAATTGTATTCATAGCTAACTCACAGGTTGGCTGCATATCTGTATTCCATAAGTTATGGGAATATTTGTTCTGTTGAAAGCTGCTTAAATGGAAATAGCATCAAAAAAAATCCACGAATAACCTACTATTGAAAGGTGCCCGTTTGGGTCTGTAATATTGATCATGGAGAAAGAGGGAGAGATGACAGGAACAGACCTATTAACACCGACCCTCACAAATCCCATTGTGTTATTTGACATTCTCATCAACTCCACCAACCCCCAGATTCTACCGCTCACCAGCAATTTACAGTGGTCATTCTCCAACTCATATGGAAGCAAACAGAGAAAATCCATGTGACCCACACAGTCATTGAGGTCAGGGTTTAACTCTTGTCACTGTGCTGCTAGTTTGTAAGGGGTTTTACTGTATATCTTGGTGGTGATCAAATTTTAGAGAGTTAAAATTTAAAGGATGTAATGTTTGGCATGAAAGAGGTAAACGGGAAAATGCAGGGAACTTTATCTATTGAGGAAATGTAGAAGTTCAGAAGGAACAGTAATTTGAATAGTTGAATGGAAAAGGATGAAATCATCAAATGGCATCTGAGAAACACTAAAAGAATCTGATTTTATTGACCTTCTTTAAGGGTGTGATATCTTAGTCCTCAATTTCACAAAGTCTTTATCGTGTTGAGTTTATATTGCACACCTGATTGATCTGTTACATAGATGCAAGGAACACAATCAAGCTCTGTAGAAATAGTCTATTGTAGTGAAGCTAAAACTGAACAGAAATTGCACAAAAGGCGGAAATGCTTAAAAGGGTTTCATGGTTTAATGCTCTTTCTGAATGTATTGAACATTGTTTCAGTTATACAATCCTTGCAGTTTAGTTGCTCGTGATAATGAATAGAAAAGTATTGTAAGCGGCTTATTAGAAATAAACTATTTTATCATATAGTTTTCACTTTATAGGGGAGATGCAAGTTATTATGATAAATGTTTTAAAGGGTTTAAAATTGCAAAATATAATCCTTATCTAAAATGAAAGTGAATATTTTTTTTTCAAATGACTACTGCATAAAATGTGTAATAACAGTAGAGTCCTCACAGATTTTTCTTTCCATGTGCAATTTTTTGGAATATTTTATTTAAAAATAGTTAGACCTCAATTTCACAAAGTCTTTATCGTGTTGAGTTTATATTGCACACCTGATTGATCTGTTACAATGATGCATGGGAAACAATCAAGCTCGATAGAAATAGTCCATGGCGGTGAAGCATTTATTATTGTTGTGAATACATGTAGTCAAATACAAAATAAAAAAATACAAATACTTAAGTAGACAAATTTACGCTGCATGATGTTTTGTATCCCAAACCCTCCAATCTCCCAACTCACCCAAAAGACCCTGAAAAAAATGTATGTGAAGAAAGAAAGATAGAGTGGAAAAATAAGTAAGGTTGCTAGAAAGCACCATTCACTCCACATATTTCAATTCATTATTCAACTCCTTGTCTTCTTTGGAGAAGGACTGAAAGAAATTCAATGAAAGATTTACGTCTGACATCTGTCAATATGGTTTCCATTTTTGCAGAAATGTGTCATACTTATTTCTTGGGGTGTAAGTCATTTTCTCAAGGGGAACACAGCTATGCATTTCTGCATTCTAGCGTGTCATACCTACGTGGGAGTCAGGCTTCCAAATAGCTGCAAATACACTTTCTGACCACTGCCAATCCAATTTTAACAAATTCAACTTGATATTTAGATCATTTCAATTTTGGTATTATCCCCATTATATTTCCCAGTAACAACAATCAGGGTTTTGTGGAAATGAAATTCCAATAATCTGTTCTTAAAAAAAAATCCTATATCCTCTTAAAAAGGTCCCACTTTAGAACAAGACCGAGTCGAGGGTAAGGAAGTTCTTATCTCCTCATCACATCTAAAACATTTATCTGATAAGTCTGACTAACTTATTTAATTTCTGAGGTGTGAGATATAACTGATGCAACAAAATTAAATTGTACTAATCTATACTTTACATTTATTGTCATTGTCATAATGCCCATACAGTTTTGATCATCAGTACTTCCATTTAAGTCTGATTCCCATGTCTGTCTGGACTTATGAACCCCTGTTTAGGGGCTCCCATTTGAAGTAAGAAATATGTTGCCAAAGTGAATTTCTCTGTGTTTCCCTTTTGAATCAGAGTCTCTACATCACTACATTTGAAAAAAACATTGTTGGCCCCAATTTTTCCCTTTTGTTTGTTCTTAATTGAAAATAGTAGAAGATTGAGTTGTTAAGCATTCCATATTTATTTTTTAATTGTTCAAATGACATAAATTGCCCCGGCTCATGACAATCTTCAATAAATCTGATCCCTTTACGAGACCAAGCCTTTAAAATTTTATTACCCCCTGAAAAAGGGACAAGCTTGTTTTGAATCAGAGGTATTTTAGGAGATAGACCTTCTTTTGTTCCAATCTCATAATTTATTTTATATCAAATATTAATTATATGTTTTAACAAGGGGGCTTTTTTCTCACCAGATATTAATTTCCCTTCCCATTTATATATAAAATTTTCTGCTATTCTCTCTCCTTGTTCTAGTTCAATTTTCAACCATGTAGGTGTGTCTCCTTCCTCAAAAAGGAAGTAAGAAATAAATTGGGATAAGAATGAAATTATGCCATTTACAGAAGGGATTATACTCAATGTCAGAGACACCCAATTTAAGTGGCTGTTAAATGGGATAAAATATTTAAGAATACATACAGATAAGAATTTAAAGAATTTATATAAAATAAATTATTCATTTTTGCTTAAAAAGGGTGAAAAAGGCTTGGACGTGTGGACAGCTTTACCTATAACATTAGTTGGAAGAGTAAATTGTATCCAAAAATGAAAATATTTCCAAATGTTCAGTACCTATTTCCAACATTGCCCATTCTATTTACTAATGTTTTTTTTTCAGGAGTTAAATATGTCAGAAAATTCCATTGGAAGTGTAAGACGTCCAGAGTCTCCATTGAAAAATTAACATGGAAATATGATTTGGGAGGTTACAGCTCCCAAATTTAAAAAATTATTACTGAAGGACCCAGATGATATTTCTTACTTCTATGTGCAATTTTGACTTCTGTTTCACCTTTCAATGTAATTGTGAAAATATATTTTTTTAAAATGGGATTCAGCTGGTATTTCTGTGAGTTTATATTTCACCCTGAAATCTAGGGTAAGTTTTATCTCAAAATGTCCAAGGTGGTAAAATAGAAGGTGGGGACCAGGATCAAGTATATGACATGGGGTGGACATGATCAAGGGCCAATTTAACTATGTTGAAGGAACTGGTTGTTTGAAGAGAAGAAGAATGTAGTGGAAGCACATGAGGGGCATAGAATTATCAGAACAGAATAAACCTCCAGCATGTTTATGCTGTCTACTTCATGGCCTATAGTTAAGTTCTTGTGAAGGAAGTACTCTCATCGGCATGTCGATTAAGAAGATTGTACCTTTGGCAACATTCCCTGTTAAAATTAAGTAATATGAAAATAGGGAGATGCTGGATATGTTTATATAGAGGGGAAATAATCAAAATGAAAATATTTCCAAAGGGAAAGAATCATGACTGCTCTGGCATTTATTAAACATCCTAATTACAATGTATGACTTGCTTCACGTACTTTAATCCCTAATCCGATATTTCCCATCAGTTTCAAAGAAAGTCCTGTTTGTCCACCCTCAGTGATATGGCTATCCTAGGAATTCATGAGGATTTTTGACATGTCAATGTTTTGAGAACTTTTTAACTGAAGTAACTCAAGACATTTAAAGCCTTATGGACTATAAAATCTTTGATGCACCCCTCCATTTTATCCCCTTCCCCTAAGATAGAGTAGAACCAAGTTACAAATCGTACATTAACCAACAAACATTTAGAAGGACAGTAAACAAATGTGCTGGAGCAACTCAGCAGGTCATGCAGCATCCAAAGGAATTAAAGGGTAACCAATATTTCAGGCCTGGGCCCTTCATAAAGTCTAAGCAAAAACTGTCCTGAATAAAAAGGGAGGGAGAGGAGGGAGGAAGGGGAAAGTGGAGGAGCACAGGTTAACAGGTAAGAGATAATAGGAGGATACAGGTGGGAGTGTTGAATGGAAATAAAAAAAGCTGAGAAGTATCAGGAGAGAGGGCTGAGGGTAGCTCTCTGATAGGAGAAGGAAAGGAAGGGGTTGGGTGACTGGAGGAAAGGAGAGACAGGGACAGAGAAAAAGAGAGACATACGAGAGGAGGGGAATGGAGTTTGGAAAAGTCCATGTCAATGACATTTGGTTGGATACAGCCAAGATGGAATATAAGGTCTTGTTCCTCAAATTTGCCTGTGGCCTGGGTTTGGCAGAGCATGAGGTCATGGACAGACATATTGGTGTGGGAATAGTGTGTGGAATTGAAATGGTGAGCCACTGGGAGGTCACTGCTGTTGCAGTGGACAGACAAATGTGCTCAGTGAAACAATCTCCCAGTTTGCATCCAATCTCCTTGATGTAGATGAGAACACACTGGGAGGACCTTATGAAATACAGGACCCCTACAGATTTTCTCTGTTGTTTCACTGCCTCAAACCCTTGTCTTCAAATTCAGATTACATTTTGAGTGTTGGATCTCTGTTGGTGCACACTTTGTGATTGTGTTACATGTAGTACTCAACATTGAAAAACTGACACGCTTCTCTGTTGGTATCAGGTCAGTGCAATGTATGTGCTCATGAATCTTTGGGTTCTAATCCAGCTCTGCCTTGCAGATAGAGAATAAGACACTAATGAAAGACACATCCAGGCAGAGAGAAGGAAAAAAAGCAGTGTATGTGTGAGAGAGTGAAAGAAGGTAAGGAAAATGCTCAGATATTGAATGGTGTGTATGTGTGTGAGATAGAGAGAATGATGGTATTCAGACACTGCCTGGATTGCTGGATAAAATTACAAAAACCTTACTTTGTGATGGGGTTTGACGATCTGTGATTGTGTCAGGCCTGAGACAGAGCAAATTTTATACCCAAGCAGAAATCTTAAAACTCTCATATTTCCTAACTTCAGGCATCAACTCCCAATCTGACAGGTTATCTTCTTTGCAATGATGTTCAAGTGATACCTGACATTGGTAATTCTTTTTTCCATTAATTATTTTCTTAAACTTAAAAAATGTTTTTTTTATTTCTCTATTCTAAGACTATAATCTATTGTTAAAATCTGTATTTATCAAGGTAATCTATAACTCTGCAGTATTAAACAATGTTGCATCATCCTACATCATGTTTTATTATTTAGAAATCCAAATTGTGCATATAAACTGTGTAATGCTGAAGCTTCTATCATTACCTCAGGAACAAAAATGATAAATGGGCGTTATAAGTTATTATACCATAAACTTTGACAACCCATCCATAACATTTGGTGTAAGGAAAATAACTCGGGTTAACAGCAAAAGTTTAATAAAGCATACAATTCTCTTGATAAAATATTTTAGCATAGATTTCAAACATATTACCACGAGAAGAGATATTGCAACAGCTTTACAATAATCCTCAATCCATTTTCAATATAATCTGTTCCCTCAACTTCAATCCCTCATCTCTACTTGCGCTTTCAGCCATTACCCAATAGCTTCTTAAGTTCTAAAACTCAGTACTTCCATCATTTTATCTTGTTAAAAAGTCAACAAAAAGCCAGCTTCTTTGACCAAGCTTTTGACTTCTAAAGTCAATCCCTGTAAACTCTCTTTTAACCTCCTATGGAGTGTCCAGTTTTTTTCCTCACATTATTCAAATCACTTTGAAATATTATCTTGTATCTTATAGCATTGTTTGTTTGGCAGATGGTGATGCCTATAAGTTCAAGTGCAAATTCTCCCAGACGAAGTATGAGTGTCAATCCTTTAATTGAATTAATTAGAAATTAAAATGTAATACAATGGCAAGTAAATCTCTCAAAGAGTTAATATTCAAATATCATTTGTATAACAACACTTCTTAAACCAATGATCCATCCCCACCGATAGTTGTGATAATGGGATGCTCTATTGTGCCCTTGGAATTGTATCCCAATTTTGTTTCATGTTATATTACTAGATGAAATATCTCGTAGCAGGGGAAATGAAAGTTGAGGATTTTATGGGATCATTCATCAAGAACTAATTGAAGCTTTCATGCAGTTCCACTGCTGATAAAACTGTGTATTAGTAAACAATAAGAAAATGCACTGGAGAAAGATTTGTTTGCCGTAAGGAAAATGGTTCTATTTCATCATAGTGTTTCCTGGTAAAAGACTCCAATTTAAAAAGGGATAAGCTCAAGCCGTTATGCATAATGACAGGGTAGAAGCTGTGTCAAATGTATTAGTAGGTGCTTCACTGGAGCTATTTTCATTGTGGGATTGTGCTATTGTGTATAATTCTGACAGACTGCACAAATGCTCAGAGGATCTCTACTTTTTTTTAAAAGAAGGGAAGGTTCCTTTTATCCCATGATATTCCCTGCAGTAACATTGTTAAAGCCTTCGGCTATTAACAATCCACAGTGTATATTTTTAACCTTTCTCTCCTCACCTATCTACCCTCAACTAAAATGCTAGTTGGAACCTCAGCTATACTTACGATTAGCCAATATTTGAGAAATCTTTTAATGCTGTCTTTTACTAGTAACAATCACTTATAAGCTAACTTCCATTGTCCAGCAATGTGTATGATGGATGAACATTACTCATTTGAAATTTGCATGAAGCATTTTATGTCAAGGCAGTGAGAGTTTTCCAATGGGAAGCAACCAATGCTTAGGTTCTGGAGCATCCTTTCTTTGTTTCTTCTTCTCCATGGTTTTTCACTGGCATCACATCCTGATGCCTGGATTTTTATTGATAAAATGCTCAATTTGATTTTCAAAAGTGCAGTCGAGGTTTGCTCAATCATTTCTTTGCCTTTTTATCCTTTACACTTTGCCTTTCTTTTCTCCTTCAGTCATGATAATGTTCAAACTTGAACATTACAGCATGGTACACGCCCTTCGGCCCACATAGTTGTGCTGATCTATATATACCTGCCCTTAAAAAACTAAACCCTCCCTTCCTCATAACCCTCTTTTTCTTTCATCCACATCCCTGTCTAAGATCTCTTAAATGCCCCTATTGTTCCAGCCTCCACCACCACCTCAGGCAATGTATTCCAGGCACCCATACCGCTCTGTAAATAAAAACAACTTAGCTTTGATGTCTCCCTCAAACTTTCCTCCCTTCACTTTGTACAGATACCCTCTGTTCTTTGCTACTCCCACCCTGGGAAAAAGACACTAGCAGTCTACCATATCTATTCCTCCCATAATCTTTTAAGTCACCTCTCATCCTCCTTCGCTCCAAAGAGCAAAAGCCTAGCTCTGCTAGCCAAAAAGAAATCTTGCCTCATAAGATATATTTTCCAATCCAGGCAACATCCTGGTAAATCTTCACATCCTTCCTGTAATGAAGTGGCCAGAACTGAACACAATAATTTAAGTGTGGACTCACCAGACATTTGTCGAACTGCAACATTACCTCATGACTCTGGAATTCAATCCCTGATAAATGAAACCAAGCATATCATAGGCATTCTTAACTATTCTATCAACCTGCGTTGCAGCCCAGAGAGATCTATGGATTTTGATCTAATGTTCCTCTATTCCTCCACATTGTTATCCTACCATTCACTATGTACTCTGCTTTCAAGTTCGACCTTCCAAAATGCAACACCTCACACTTATCCTGATTGAATTATATCTGCTGTGCATCCTGTCTATATCCTGTGGTAACCTTTGACAACCTTCAGCGCTATCTACAACACCTCCAACTTTCATATCATGAACAAACGAACTGACCAATGTACTTAGTGATATCAGTGCCATTAGCCAAAAGTTGGTGAGGCAGCCCACCTTGCTCTGTATAATAGATGTCCTTTTGAAGCAGGAGGGTTCATCGGACCCTAGCAGCAAAAGGGTGAAATAGTCTGCAAAACTCCAGCCAATTGGTTTGTGCAGGGTTTAATAAGAATCAGAATTGGGTTTTATTATGAGCCCCCCTTTTAGTAAAATGAGATTATCACTGTAAGGGATAGTATAGACAGGAGGAACTGAATGGTCACAGTCAACATTTAACATTTCACACAAGCACCATCACAACACAAGTCAAACCCAGCGACAATTCAATACATTGGAAGAACTGAGGGAAGGCTTGTCACAGTTTGTTCCAAATTCGCTATATTTGCAAAGATGTGATTTTGCAAAGGAAGAACCATTCTGACTGCCGAAGAGAAAACAGCTGTGCATAGTTGGATATAGATTTAGTGTTAAGGATAGTTTAAAAGTTGAGACTATATATTAAGAGTTAGAAATATAATTAGTGTTTTAAAATTAAACACTGTCTGCTTCATTGTCTATTGCTGCTCGTTACATGTGGTTTGTAAAAGTTTATTGTCATGAACATGTATCAAGAAATGTGTTGTCTTGAGGCAGCAGTGTTGTGAATTACAGGTGCAAAATTGCCTCAAATTAGTCTGTAAAAACAAGATTTAAAAAATAAATAATGAGTGCAAAAAAAGAAAAAAAGTATGGTAGGGTTGGGTTCATTGTCTGTTCATGAATATGATGGCAGAGGGGAAAAGGCTGTTTTTGTAATGTTGGGTGTTCGTCTTCAGGCTCCTTCCTGATGGTAGCAGTGAGAAAAGGCCATTGCCTGGTTGTTGAGGGTCTTTGATAATAGAGCTGCTTTCTTGATGCTCTGCCTCTTAAAGATGTCATTAATGGAATGAAGACTAATGCCCATGATGGCGCTGGCCAAGTTTACAATTGTCAGTATCCTTTTCCTCTTCTGTGCATTGGTACTTTAATACCATATCGAGATTCAACCATCAGAATGTTCTCCACAGAACATCTGTAGAATTTTGCAGGAGTCTTTGGTGACATACCAAATCTCTTCAAACTCCCAACCAAATATAGCTGTGGATGTGCCTTCTTCATTATTGCAATGATATGAAGGCCTCAGGATAGATCTTCAGAGATGTTGACATCCAGGAATTTGAAGCTTCTTACCTTCTCCTCTGCTGATCCCTCAATCAGGACTTGTTTGTGTTCTCCGGGTTTCCCCTTCCGCAATTCAACAATCAGTTTCTTACTTTTGCTGTTGTTTTGAGTGCAAGGTTGTTGTTGTGTCTACACTCAGCTAGCTGATCTATTTCACTCTTGCATGATTCCTCATTGCCGTCTGTGTGTTGTCGGCAAATTTTTAGATGGTGTTATATAGTCAGGATAATGTGCACTATTTTGTAATGGTGTAAGTATACACCTTTCTCATTGTGGGGCATATGTATATGTACATATGGAAATGTGTGAACATTTTCCTGAGATGGTGGAAGACATCAGTAAGTAAAGTCTCCTTTGTTATTGAATCTTACATCTCTATTTAAGAAGCCTCCCAAGTAAAATAGAGACATAACAGATGGTGGTTGAATTGTGCCAGTGACGGGTGTAGAAAGAGAAGAGCAGTGGGCTGAGCATAAATCCATGTGGTGCACCTGTGTCGATTCTCATTGAGGAGGAGACATTATTACCGATTTGCACTGACTGTGGACTACCAGTGAAGAAGTCAAGGATTCACTTGCAGAGGCCCAAGTTTTGAAGTTTGCTGACCAGTACTGGGTGTTGAAAGCTGAGATGTAGTCGATGAAAATCAACCTGATGTGCATGTTGCTGTTGTCTAGGTGATCCACGGCTGAGTGGAGAGCCAGTGAGATTGCATCTGTTATGGAATGATTGCGGCACTAAGCAAATTGCAGTGGGTCCAGGTCTTTCTTTGGGTATGAGTTAATTCTGTCCATGACCAACCTTTCAAAGCATTCAATTACAGTAGATGTGACTGCCACTGGGTGTTAATCATTGAGTTCATGCTACTCTTCTTGGGCACCATATGATTGATGCCCTTTTGAAGCAGGTGGGAACCTCAACTGCTGCAGTATGAGATTGAAAAGGATGGAATTTAAAATGCAACCAGGATGTGTTGGCCCCTGAAGGGTTAAAGTATGAAAAATATTACTCTTAAATCAGATTGAAATAATTGGCCTTGCTTGAGGCACAAGAGTTTGAAATGAAAATTATTAACTGTATATTATAAACTAGGTGTTTGAAACATTTTTAAAAAGAGATTTACTGGAACAAATTGTCCCAGAGCAGAAATGTCAATTGTTTCTTTTTAGACATACACTTCCTGACTGCTGAGTGTTTCCAGAACTTTCTGGTTTCTTCTCATTAGATCAGCACTGGCTGACTTCTGTGCATGAGGCACAGTTTTGTTTCTAATCTGATGTGCATAATAATTTGGAGTGGTGGTCAACAGCCATGAAGAAAGCCCAGGTTTTTGGGACAATTCGGGTTGCATTTACTGGAATTGCATTTGGGTGAGTTGCTCATAGGTAGTTTGGACTGAAACTAGCCAATATAATGCCTTTTCTTTTCCTCCTCGACGCTGCACCCTTGCTCTGGTGAGATGGTGTAGCTTTTAACTGACCGATACAAATAATGGTACCTACTCTCTACTGAGTGCTGCATGGCTCTTCCAGAATTATCCATATCACAACACCATGTTTTCATGATGAAACAATCACAATATGTATGGCAGCATGACATTTATTGGGAGCATAATATTCAGTTTTGCAAAATTCATGCTGCCAGTCGACAGGCTTTTTTACTCAATATCCACCCTTTCATTTACAGTGGTTGTATGGTGGACTGTTACAGAATGGAGGACTCCTGACATTGTCAGTTTATTGACCTGAAAGATTCACAGCCAGTGGTTACACCATGATTGGGCAGTTGAAGTGGAATTGCTTTTGGCTAAGTCATTAAATAACTGGCAAGCAGCATTTCAATGAGGTAGATGTGCTTCCTCTACCTGCTGCTATCTGATCAATAGTTCTATTGTCAGCCTTATTGGAACAGAGATCATCAATGTGTCAAACAGTGTACAGTAAATTTTTAAAATTTCTTAACCTGATGGCTATTGGCATTGTGTTCCACAATTTGTCCTGAGGTTGCTGTTCTGCCTGGAATAGTCAGACTGAGTTACGTATTCTTACTCAAGCACAGACACCTTACCCAGTGTTGCATGGTGAGGTTAGAAAACCTGTGGAGCACAAGTCTCCTCTCGTCCTTTGCCCACCTCCAGCAGCTCTGCATGTCCTATTATGTTGCAATAGCAGGAGAATGCTTTGACATTCAGCCAACCCTTCAAGAAAATGCTCTTCAGCAAAGCTTCAGTAAGGGCAAATCTGAACAGCATCAAATCTTGGTTGAATCATGGCATTAGCTAGAGAAGTTTATTCTGCAGGTACAGTGAAAATTGTGGACGATTTCTTCATATAATTGTTGCATGTGAAGTCTTTACAGCTGTGATCCCGTGTTCAGCTGCATGAGATTAAGAGAGGTCATTAGCTGAACTGTGGAGTTCCTGACAGAGCAAGCATCAATGACACCATATCAGCTTTGTGCACCTCCTTGCTAGCTCTGTAGCCAATATTTTAACCATTGCGTATTATGTCACAAATACCTGTATACACTAGATATTAAGGCAAAATATTGACAATTACTGTCCCCAAAATGCTTCTGTTACACGGAAGAGCTCAATTACCTGATGGATAATATCTCTAAGATTTAGGATAAATAACTTCCTCACAACATGTATGAAATTTGCCTGGAGCTATGTTCACATTATTTCTAAGAATAGCTGCTTGTTTTGATTGCTGTTGGGTCCATTTATCATTAGTATCAAGATGGTACATGGGACCCTGAAGTGAATTCTGCAGTTAATCCTGATTAGCAACAATATATGAGTCATTAATTAAAAAAGAACCCTTCAAAGTAACAATTGATAGCAAATTACTGCTTTTTGCTTTAAAATTGCAGAGCCCTTCTTCAACTAATCCAAGTATTATTAGTAATGAGAAAATAAAAGAGTGATGTACTTGATTTAATAATACCTTTAATGAACCGATAAATATTGGTCTTGTTTTTGTTGCCATTAGATTTGTATTAGAACAGATACCAATAATCTTTATCCAATGCACCAAAGTGTTATATTTTTGGGGTGAAGGTTCTGAAATTTAGAGTTATACTGATTTATTCCCAGTTTTTTTGTTCCTCCTTTTGATCACCCAATTTCATAATTTTTTAATATTACCACGAAACAAACTTTGCAATCATTTTCAGATTAAAAAAAAATGCCTGCAAAATCCAAATAGTGCCTGTGAGCGTTAGTTAGACATGAGGGACTCGATATGCTGGAGCAACATGCAGTCACTGGAGGAACTCAATGGGTTGATGGGAGAAAAAAGATGCTGCTTGAGCTGTTGAGTTCCTTTAACAGATGGGGTGTTGTCAAAGAGCTGTACAATGATAAAATTGTTCTTAATTTCTGCATTGTTTTACATTATTAAAAAAAAGATAACCCAAAGCTTTATGTAAACCTCTTCATTGTGATTTAATTTTCATCTGTGCAGATTTTTTTTGGCCAAAAATGCTTCATGATAGTTATTGTTTCTTCAATGTCAGGATTTTAAAAAAACCTCAATAATCAAAATATTATAAATATTACTTCATTTTCCAATTAGCATCCCATTATTAAGATTACAATAAATGATGTGTAAATTTAGACCTACAGCACAGTAACAAGCCCTTTGGTCCACAAGCCCATGCCACCCATTTACACCATTGACCTAACAACCCTGGTACATTTTGGAGGGTGGGAGGAAATCAGAGCACCTGGAGAAAACTCCTGCAGACATAGAGAGAACGTACAAACTCCTTATAGACAGCACCAATTCAAACTCAGATCACTGGCATTGTAACAGCATAATCTGCCCTAATAAAATTGTCCTGTGAGTGTAAACTATATTGAGTTATTGTTCACAGTATGAGGAAGAGGAACCTTAGACAAATGTTACGACACAAACCTTAAGCTGCAAAAGAACATGACCTATGCTTGTCAGCTGATGCTCCTGTATGCAATCAGTTTTGAACTTGAAGTAAAACAAAAGGCTGCAGACACCGTGCTTGAAATAAAAACAATGCTGGAGAAATTCAGCAGGTCATGTGGACTTTATATAGCAAAGATAAAGATACATAATCGACGTTTCGGGCTTGAAACCTTTGTCAAGGTACTTTGATGAAGGGCTCAAGCCCAAAACATTGGTTATGCATCTTTTGCTTTCCTATATAAAGTACACCATTTGACCAGCTGAGTTTCTCCACCATTGTGTTCTAACTTTAAGACTCTGGGTCAGCAACTCCAGTGTATTGTCCATCAAGTGTAGTCACTCCCATGAAAGAAGTTGAAGGGATCTGATTTAATGAAATATGTGTTCTGTTAAAATGAACAAGAGACAAAGCCCTGAAGGCATGCGCAAGAATTTAAATTTGACTTTCTTTGGAGGGGCATGTTAAACAGATGGTATGTTAAACTTGCATGAGCATGTGTTGGTATGCACATCCTTAATAAGGTTAATGATAATCAGTATGAACCCAACTGCCTGCACATACTCTTACATGATCCTAAACTTCATCAGAGGAGCTTCATCGGAAGATGCACCACTGTATCTTCACCACAAGTCAAGGCACCATGGTAGGGTTCCAGCTGCACTCTCCAAGCAACAGCAGATTAGGGGAAATTCAGCTTCCATGTTTTATTTCATCTTTTAGTTCTTGGATTTTGCAAACAAAATAAAACGTTCAGAGAGAATATGCGCATAATTCCATTTTAAATTATAATTTATATTTTAAAAGTGCATACTCATTTTTAAGGGGGACTGGAACCAAAAATGACTAATTTGGCCAGAAAATTGGACAGAATCCCATTCTGGGGACTATCTCCTCTGACATGTCACAAATAAGACCCTTTTGGCACTTTTGGTGGTTGTCAAAAATAGTCTTCAGATCATTTTGATGCACTTAATGTCTGATTTAGGATTCAGACCTGAAATGACTGAAGGCATAGTGTTGTGCAGTTAACAGCAACTATTTTCTGTTCCTGCTTTCCTGACTTAGAAAGTTGTGAATGCATCAAGCTGTCTTTCCATGGGCATTATCAGGGATTGAAGCAGAGCATTTACAACCTTGGTGTCCTATTTAACCCAAAGCTGACCTTTCTTCCCTCTACCTTCTACATTTATAACATGATCTAAATCCACTTCTTTAATGCCATGTTTTTAACCACTTTCATTTCATTGTTTTACTGTAACTCTCTCATGAACATTTGGCACCTCCACATTTGAATTTTGTTACTCATTTGGTTGCACACTCATTCTCCACCTTCCAAATTGATTAATTTTAAGTCACCTGAGCAGGCTCATTTCCCACTACAAGATTTAGATTGGTTCCTTCCCTGACTTCACAATCTACATTAGTTGGACAAGCTGACTAAAGGAGAGGACACCCTGGATCTATCTTAGGTAATGAACCTGGTCATGAGACAGACCTCTCGGTGGGGGAGTATTTCAGTGAAAGTGACCACAACTCCCTGACCATTATCGTAGCTATGTACAAGGATAGGAGTAGACAAAATGTGAAGTGTTTAATCTGGGATGGTCTAATTGCGATAGTATTAGGCAAGAACTGGGGAGAGTAAAATTGGGAGCAGGTGCTCTGGGTAAAGCATAGAAATAATGTGGGAAATGTTTAGGGACCACGTGCATTGGGTTCTGCATGGATTTGTCCCACTGAGACAGGGACAAAATGGTAAAATAAGGGAACCATAGGTGACAAAAAGATGTAAGACAGCTAGTTAAGTAGAAGAAGGAAGTATACAGCAGGATTAGGAAGAAAAAGACAGGAAGGGCTTAAGAGAAATATATGGTAGCCAGGAAGGAAATTAAGAATGGACTTGGGAGAGCTAGAAGTGAGCACAAGAAGGCCTTGGAAGAATGATTAAGAAACACCTGAAGGTGTTCTATGCATATGTGAGGAACAGAAAGATGACAAAAGTGAAGGTAGGGCCACTTAAGGATAAAGAAGGCAACGTGTGCTGGAGGTCAGGTGGGGTCCAAAATGAATGCTTTGCTTCAGTGTTCACCAGAGAGAGGGTCCTTGGTCAATGTGATCTAAATATAGAACAAGCTTATGTGATGCAGTATGTTGAGGTTAAGGAAAAGGAAGTGCTGGATCTTGTTTAAACATAAGGATTGATAAGTCCCTGGAACCAGATGAGATATGCATCAGGTTAGTACAGAAAGCAAGGGAAGAGATTTCTGTGATCGGGGAGGTATCAGAGGATGGGAAAATGGCAAATGTGGACACTTGTTTTTTTTTTAAAAAAACGTAATAGGGAGATTTCAGGGAACTATACTCCAGTGAATCTTATGACTTTGGTGAGGAAACTATTGGAGAGGATTCTTACAGACGGGATTTATGAAGATTTAGAGAATCTGCTGCTCAGCGATAGTCAGCATAGCCTTGTGAGGTACAGATCATGCCTTAGAACTCCAACTGAGTTTTTTGAGCAATTGACAAAAGAAATTGATGAAGGTCGGGCAATAGATGTCGTGAACATGAATTTTAGTAAGGCATTTGAAAAGGTCCCCCAGGTAGACATTAAAAAACTCATTATTTCCATGGAAGCTTAGCTTTGTGGATTCATATTTGATTGCCTGCAGAAATCAGAGGGTAGTAATTAGTAGATGGAACATATTCTGCCTGGAGGTCAAGGTCAGTAATGAGTGGAGTTCTGCAGGGATCTGCTCGGGAATCCCTGATAATTGTGATTTTTATAAATGACCTGGAGGAAGAAGCAGAAGGATGGGTCAGTAAGTCTGCAGATGACACAAAGGTTGTAGATCTTATGGGTAGTGTAAAGGTTGTTGTAGGTTATAACACTATATAGACAGGGTGCGAAGTTGGTTGTATAGGTGATCAATGGAGGGGTAATGCATTTCGGAAGGTCCAATTTGAAGGGAGAGTACATGGTTAATGGCGGATTCTTAACAGTGATGAAGAACAGAGTTCTTGGGGTCCAAATCCATAGACCTTCTAGGTTGATATGGAGGATGTTAGGGTTATCAAGAAACCTTATAGTATGCTGGTCTTCATTAGTTGGGGGCTTGAATTTTAGAGTTGTGAGGTAATGTTGCATCTCTATAAATTTCTGGATGGACCACACTTGGAATATTGTGTTCAGTTCTAGTCACCACATTATAGGAAGGGTATAGGGGAGATGTTGCTTAGATTGGACAATATGCCTTTGAGGCAAGGTTAATAGAGCAAAGAAGAATGAGAGGTGACTGAATAGAGGTTTAAAAGATCATGAAAGACATGGATAGGGTGGTTAGCCAGAACCTTTTTTCAGGGCAAAAGTAGCTAAAAGAGGACAGACATATGTACAAGGTGAGAGGAGAAAACTTTAGGGGAAATGTCAGGGGTAATTTCTTTTTACAAACAGAGCAATGGATGCCTGAAATGCATTGCCAAGGGTGGTGGGGGAGACTGATTCAATTGGGACATTTAAAATTCTTTTTGACAGGCACAAGGATACAAGAAAAAATAGAGGTTTGAGAGTGTAAGGTAGAAAAGATTTAGTTGAGTAAGTTTATATAAGTTGGCACAAAGTTCCTGTACTGTGCTGTAATGTTCCATGTTCTATGTACTGTTCCTGGGTATCCTTTTAATCTACATCAAGTTCTGCTCAGTTCATCACTGATCAGCTCTAGCTCCTCCTCCAGCAATGACTTGCTTGTAAAATTCTCACCTTTCTAATAATTGCCTCCCCTCTTTGCCCCGTCAACACCTCAAACTCCATAACTTCTTCCCAATTCCGCAAGACTCCATGTTCTTCATTTTCCTTTTCCTTCCGTGTCCTACACATTTGCAGTTTTCTTCATTGGATGATTGTGACAGTGATTTTGAAGGTAAAGGGAAAGGTTCCATTATTGTCACGTAATACTACATTTAGAATGTAACATACATGAAATTCTTTAACTTTTGTCTCCTGTAAGACAGACAGAGAGCCGTTACTTTGCCCAGCACCACTCACAGAAACCTACAGCACCTAATGTTTCTAGGCGGTCTCCCCTCCAAGTATTGACCACCCCTGAGCCTGCCTAACTTCTGAGATGAGACAATCTCAGGTTGGTTCTTTTAAAGATTTTTTTTACATTAAATTTGTTTCATACTTGGGTTGGACCATACTCATAATATTTTATTCATTTCTGGTCACTGTGCTAAAGGAAGGATGTGATTAAGTAAGAGAGAGGCAGAAAAGATTTACAGGAACTGGAGGGCTTGTGTGATACAGAGAGATTGGATATGCTGGGGTTGATTCCCTGGAGCAAAGAGGAGCCACCTTAGAGGTTTATAAAATTATGAACGGCATAGATAGGGTAGCTAGTCATTGCTCTTCCCCGAGATAAGAGAGTCTAAAATGTGAGGTCATATTTTCAAGGTGAGAGAGAATAGATTTAAATGGGAGCTGAGGGAAAAATTTTTCCACACAGAGGAGATGGTAGGTTTATGGAACAACCTGCTCGAGGAGGTGGGTGAATCAGATACAATTATGGCATACACAAAAAAATTGGATGGATACGTGAATAGGATGGGTTTAGTGGGAACTTGGGCAAACACAGATAAATGGGATTTTGTTTGATTGACATTTTTGGCATGGACAAGTTGGGCTGTAGAACATATTACCAATGAATCAATTAATCTAACAGGATCATTCAAAAAAATTAAGTCTGTAACCGTGGACTAAAATGAGAAGAGGAGCTGGAGGTAAAATGAGTGGTTTTAAAGATAAAGGGAAAAACTCTTCAGCAAAATTAAAAGATGGGTAATGATCTCATACAAAATTGAACATCTCATGCTGTGAGAATGACTTTAAAAAGACTGAAGTCAACGAAATAAAGGCCCACACAAAGTAAATGGGTTGACAAATGCATACTTAAAATGCAGGTTAAATATATTCCCAAAACTAGCAAACTTAGACAAAATAAATAAATTGTTGTTAATATAGGCCTTCTAAACATTCTGCAGTGGAGAAAAGATCAGAAGCTCGCTGGAATAAAGACAAGACAATGCTAAACATGATGAAGGGGATAATGTGATGGACAGCAGAAGGCAAGGGAAATCATGGCAAGTTTGATTAATTTTTGTAAAGTAATTGTCATGAAGAAGATGCCTAAAGAATGTGCAAGGCAACACAGTGGATGAAGCTGAATGTAGTTAATATTCGGAATGAAACTTTCCTCTAAATACTCACAAAATGAGATATGAAACAAACATGATTTCATTATAAATTGGATGGAAAATCTAGGAAGGAACAAAATAACTAAAAATATAAATTATCCATCATATCTATTATTAGCTCTTGAGACTTTGGGATAGAGAAAGAGATTAAGAGAATTTGGTAATCAGAAAAAGAAAGTTGATGAAAAGCTACAGTTGATTAGAAATGATTTAGCTTGATGATTTTAATAAATGATGAAACAAACATCAGCAAATACAAGTCTATTAGACTCATTTCTAACCCATATAAAATAATAGAATTGATTGTTGGGAATGAACTTGAGGATCAATAATGATCCAGCAAATGGCACTCAACATTGCTTCAAAATATGAAGATCCTATTTAACCAATCTTCTTGAATATTCTGTCGGTGAGTCAACCATATTTAATTGCATTAAATCATGCAATTTTATGAACTGTATCCAAACAAAAGGCCCATCAGTTAAATACAAACATTTGGGCAATTCAGGGTAATTCCTAGAATTGCAAAAAAAAAAATCTGGAGAAGAGTAGGAAACAAAGAGAGCTCATTTTAAGAACTATATCAGAATAGGGTGCAAGAATGAATTTGTGTCTCAGGGATTGGTGTTGGCACCACAACCATTTCCAATTAAGATGAATAATCTGAATTTAAAAAAACTCAGTCCTTAAGTGGTTACATTTTGCAGGTGAGACCAAGCACAGATTAGAATTTAAAAGAGGCAGCTCAAAAATAATTGAAAGAACATAGATCAAATTAATCATAAGCCAGGGCTGCAAGCAGGCAAGAAAAATAGGAAACATGCACTCAATGAATGGTTTGAAATAGTCAAGGAAGAAACTGAGAGAGGCTTGGGAGTTTGTGCAGAATTGATACTTAATACATCCAACCAATCCATACAGCAATCAACAGACAACTAAATATTGATCCATAAGGGAATGAAAGCTAAATGAATACAATCACTATTTAACCTCTGAAATTTTGATATCATTTGTTGAATTTACTCTGCATGCCTCCAAGTTCCTCATCTCAGAGGTGCAGTGCCCAAGAGGTATGAAGAATTGAAACAAACCTACCTTCCATCTTCCAGTGCCCTTGAAATGTTTTTCAATATTCCATATTAGTCTTTTTTTTTAAATTCACTGTTTCATCCCAAAGCTCTTTGCTCCTTTAGTTCTGTGTGCCCCCACATTCAGAAAACATTTTGATTTATTTTGGATGCAAATATATTAAAAAATTTTACTGAATTCCAGTTTAAAGAATTTTGTTCACTTATTTTTTAAAGGGTAAGCAGTTGAGCTCCCAGAATAGATCACTGAGTAACCTACTTGTTTCAACTTGTATTCATATATGTGTGTACTTAAAACCAAATATGGATGAAGGAAAAGGTTCTTTACTTTAAAGTTGTTGTAAACAGCACATGAGGGAGGCCATTAGACTGCAAGTCTCCATTACAGATCTGCATACTGTGTGTCAGCCCCCTGCTGGCAGCCAAGTCTAATCAAATAGTAAGGCATTGCTAATTGCATTACAGCCTTGATCACTATCATTACACTACATGTTACATCTTTTTTTTTTTTTTATTAATTTTTTTATTTTTCACACCATAAATCACATTAGCCATGATATACACTATTTCTTTTTCACACATATACAGTGACTTTTTCTCCCCCCCCCCTTTCCTCCCAAACCACCCCCCCACCCCCCCCTCTCATCCATTTTAGGTATACAATCTAGGTTGCATTAAGCCAGTCAGACAATGTTGTCATTCAACAAAATTACACCAGAAATTCTACTGAGTCCATTCTTTTCTTTCCTTCTCCTTCCATCAACTTAGGTAATGTTTGTCCCCGGTAGGTTTTTGCTATTGTATTTAATGTAAGGCTCCTATACTTGTTCGAATATTTCAATATTATTTCTTAACCAATATGTTATTTTTTCTAATGGAATACATTTATTCATTTAAATTTGGTAGTTTCTTCCTTTTAATTTGGTTATGTATTCCATTAATATTTAAAGGCATATAGTTCAGCGTAGCCCTTTTATATTTTGTTTATCTTCTCTTTCCGTTTTTCCATCATTACCTTTCCTCCTTTTCCATTTCTGTTTTCTTATTTTCAACTCTTTATAAGACAACATTCCTACAACATCCAACATTTTCCTTATTCTCCTATTTCTATCTTATTTATCCCCAATCTCCCCTTCACCTCCTGAGTTGTCCTTTATCCCTTGTCGGACAACCACATCTCCCCTCTCCATTTGGATTTACGAATCCACTCGCAAGCGTCAACTGATTTTGCAGTGACTGCTATTTCCCCCCACCCCGCCTCCCCCAGAAAAGATTTCACTTTTCATATGTCACAAAGGTCACTCTTTTAATTCCCTCCTTATTCTCTCTATTCCATTACCTTCCCTTATTAATTCTTGTCTATACTATCTATATTTTCCTCTAAGTACAGATACATTCATGTATGCTCATTGTCTCTATTCACTCTTATACCTCTTTAGCCGCATACATATCAATCGTGATCATTTTTACTCTCATTACCCGTCTTCATCCCTCAGTCTATTTTTGTCTTTACCCACATACATATCAATCGTGATCATTTTAACTCTCATTACCCGTCTTCCTCCCTCAGTCTATTTTTGTAATTGTTCTGCAAATTTTCGTGCTTCTTCTGGATCCGAGAATAGTCTGTTTTGTTGTCCTGGAATAAATATTTTCAATACCGCTGGATGCTTTAGTATAAATTTATACCCTTTCTTCCATAAAATCGCCTTTGCTGTATTGAACTCTTTTCTCTTCTTTAGGAGTTCAAAACTTATATCTGGATAAATGAAGATTTTTTGCCCTTTATACTCCAGTGGTTTGTTGCCCTCTCTTACTTTTTTCCATTGTCTTCTCCAGTACCTTTTCTCTTGTAATATATCTTGTAGTATATCTTAGGCGGCCCCAGTCCGGGCACAGGGAGAGCAGCAGCGGCCCCAGCCCCGGTCCGGGCGAAGGGTAGACGGCGGCGGCCCCGATACGGGCAGGAGCAAGGGGGAGACGGCGGCCCCGGCCTCGGTCGAGTGAGGCAGACGGAGGCCCCGGTCCGGACAGGGAGTGGGAGGCGGCGGCCCCAGTCCAGGCACAGGGAGAGCAGCAGCGGCCCCGGCCCCGGTCCGGGCGAAGGGTAGACGGCGGCGGCCCCGATACGGGCAGGAGCAAGGGGGAGACGGCGGCCCCGGCCTCGGTCGAGTGAGGCAGACGGAGGCCCCGGTCCGGGCAGTATGGACCGACCTAGGAGGGGAGGCAGGCCCCTCCAGCCCGGGTAAGAAACCTGCATAGGAGAAGGCCACTCCGATATAAAACCTACGACCCAAGGACCTCGCTGCCACGTCCCAGCTTGCTTGGCCACGGCACACGAACCATGGGTGTAAAGGGTGGGGCCAGTACTGCGCGCACTGCACTCCACCTAAAAGCTCCTTTGCGCAGGCCCGAGGACAGGTCCACGTCCTCCCCCTCAACGTCCTCCCCCTCCACGTCCTCCCCCTCCACGTCCTCCCCCTCCACGTCCTCCCCCTCCACGTCCTCCCCCTCAAAAGATGCTCACAAACTCAAGCTAGCATGCTGGAACATCAGAACCATGCTAGATAAGACTGACAGCCATCGACCTGAACGTCGGTCTGCCCTCATTGCACATGAACTCCTCAGACTTGACATCGACATAGCCGCTCTCAGTGAAGTCCGCCTGGCAGATGTAGGCAGCTTCCAAGAACGCGGCGCGGGCTACACACTCTACTGGTCTGGCAAGCCTTCGGATGAACGACGCCTATCTGGTGTAGGCTTCATGGTCAAGAGCTTCATTGCCTCCAAACTCGAAAACCTTCCGACAGGCCTCTCGGACCGAATCATGTCCATGCGACTCCCACTTCAAAACAAGCGTCACATCACCCTCATCAGTGTCTATGCTCCAACCCTCCAGGCGGAACCAGCAGAAAAGAACAAGTTCTACACCGACCTGCGCAACCTCATCCAACGTACCCCTACAGCCGACAAGGTTGTCATCCTGGGCGACTTCAACGCTCGTGTCGGCAAAGACTCAGAAACCTGGCCAGGAATCCTGGGCAAGCATGGCGTCGGCAAGTGCAACGACAATGGGCGCCTCCTGTTGGAGCTCTGCGCAGAACAGCGGCTTGTCATTACAAACACCCTTTTTCAGCAGAGGGACAGCCTTAAGACCACCTGGATGCATCCCCGATCCAAACACTGGCAGCTCCTGGACTACATCCTGGTGCGAGAAAGTGACAAACAAGATGTGCTCCACACCAGGGTCATGCCTAGCGCGGAATGCCACACTGACCACCGGCTGGTTCGCTGCAAGCTCAACCTTCACTTCAAGCCAAAGCCCAGGAACAATAAAGCCCCCAGAAAGAGGTTCAATGTTGGAAAACTGCAGTCAGACGAAGCGAGAGGAAACTTCCAGGCAAACCTCAAAGCAAAGCTCGACGTTGCAACCCGCCTCACGGACCCGTCCCCTGAAACCCTCTGGGATCAGTTGAAGACTACCATACTGCAATCCACTGAAGAGGTACTGGGCTTCTCCTCCAGGAAAAACAAGGACTGGTTTGACGAAAACAGCCAGGAAATCCAGGAGCTGCTGGCAAAGAAGCGAGCAGCCCACCAGGCTCACCTTACAAAGCCGTCCTGTCCAGAGAAGAAACAAGCCTTCCGTCGCGCATGCAGCCATCTTCAGCGCAAACTCCGGGAGATCCAAAATGAGTGGTGGACTAGCCTCGCCAAACGAACACAGCTCAGCGCGGACATTGGCGACTTCAGGGGTTTCTACGAGGCTCTAAAGGCTGTGTACGGCCCCTCACCCCAAGTCCAAAGCCCGCTGCGCAGCTCAGACGGCAAAGTCCTCCTCAGCGACAAGATCTCCATCCTCAACCGATGGTCAGAACACTTCCAATCTCTTTTCAGTACCAACCGCTCAGTCCAAGATTCCGCCCTGCTCCAGCTCCCTCAACAGCCCCTAAGGCTAGAGCTGGATGAGGTTCCCACCCTGGATGAGACATATAAGGCAATCGAACAACTGAAAAGTGGCAAAGCAGCAGGTATGGATGGAATCCCCCCAGAAGTCTGGAAGGCTGGCGGCAAAACTCTGCATGCCAAACTGCATGAGTTTTTCAAGCTTTGTTGGGACCAAGGTAAACTGCCTCAGGATCTTCGTGATGCCACCATCATCACCCTGTACAAAAACAAAGGCGAGAAATCAGACTGCTCAAACTACAGGGGAATCACGTTGCTCTCCATTGCAGGCAAAATCTTCGCTAGGATTCTACTAAATAGAATAATACCTAGTGTCGCTGAGAATATTCTCCCAGAATCACAGTGCGGCTTTCGCGCTAACAGAGGAACCACTGACATGGTCTTTGCCCTCAGACAGCTCCAAGAAAAGTGTAGAGAACAAAACAAAGGACTCTACATCACCTTTGTTGACCTCACCAAAGCCTTCGACACCGTGAGCAGGAAAGGGCTTTGGCAAATACTAGAGCGCATCGGATGTCCCCCAAAGTTCCTCAACATGATTATCCAACTGCACGAAAACCAACAAGGTCGGGTCAGATACAGCAATGAGCTCTCTGAACCCTTCTCCATTAACAATGGCGTGAAGCAAGGCTGTGTTCTCGCACCAACCCTCTTTTCAATCTTCTTCAGCATGATGCTGAACCAAGCCATGAAAGACCCCAACAATGAAGACGCTGTTTACATCCGGTACCGCACGGATGGCAGTCTCTTCAATCTGAGGCGCCTGCAAGCTCACACCAAGACACAAGAGAAACTTGTCCGTGAACTACTCTTTGCAGATGATGCCGCTTTAGTTGCCCATTCAGAGCCAGCTCTTCAGCGCTTGACGTCCTGCTTTGCGGAAACTGCCAAAATGTTTGGCCTGGAAGTCAGCCTGAAGAAAACTGAGGTCCTCCATCAGCCAGCTCCCCACCATGACTACCAGCCCCCCCACATCTCCATCGGGCACACAAAACTCAAAACGGTCAACCAGTTTACCTATCTCGGCTGCACCATTTCATCAGATGCAAGGATCGACAATGAGATAGACAACAGACTCGCCAAGGCAAATAGCGCCTTTGGAAGACTACACAAAAGAGTCTGGAAAAACAACCAACTGAAAAACCTCACAAAGATAAGCGTATACAGAGCCGTTGTCATACCCACACTCGTGTTCGGCTCCGAATCATGGGTCCTCTACCGGCACCACCTACGGCTCCTAGAACGCTTCCATCAGCGTTGTCTCCGCTCCATCCTCAACATCCATTGGAGCGCTCACACCCCTAACGTCGAGGTACTCGAGATGGCAGAGGTCGACAGCATCGAGTCCACGCTGCTGAAGATCCAGCTGCGCTGGATGGGTCACGTCTCCAGAATGGAGGACCATCGCCTTCCCAAGATCGTATTATATGGCGAGCTCTCCACTGGCCACCGTGACAGAGGTGCACCAAAGAAAAGGTACAAGGACTGCCTAAAGAAATCTCTTGGTGCCTGCCACATTGACCACCGCCAGTGGGCTGATAACGCCTCAAACCGTGCATCTTGGCGCCTCACAGTTTGGCGGGCAGCAGCCTCCTTTGAAGAAGACCGCAGAGCCCACCTCACTGACAAAAGGCAAAGGAGGAAAAACCCAACACCCAACCCCAACCAACCAATTTTCCCTTGCAACCGCTGCAATCGTGTCTGCCTGTCCCGCATCGGACTGGTCAGCCACAAACGAGCCTGCAGCTGACGTGGACTTTTTACCCCCTCCATAAATCTTCGTCCGCAAAGCCAAGCCAAAGATATCTTAGGAATTTTACTACAATAGATCTTGGTTTTTGTTGTGGTTGTGGTTTAGAGGCCAATACTCTATGTGCCCTTTCTA
Source organism: Narcine bancroftii (assembly GCF_036971445.1). Taxonomy (NCBI): domain Eukaryota; kingdom Metazoa; phylum Chordata; class Chondrichthyes; order Torpediniformes; family Narcinidae; genus Narcine; species Narcine bancroftii. Next base: position 195,171,536 of record NC_091474.1, read on the forward strand.
TTTCCAATTCTTGCTGTAGTTCTGGACATCCTAGGGTCTTAGGGATCCACTCTTTTATAAACTCCCTCATATTCTTGCCTTCTTCATCTTCCTTAAGGCCCACTATCTTTATGTTATTTCTTCTGTTATGGTTTTCCATTGTATCTATTTTTTGAGCTAGTAGTTCTTGTGTCTCTTTAGTTTTTTTATTAGATTTCTCCAATTTCTTTTTTAAGTCTTCTACCTCCATTTCTGCTGCTACTGCCCGCTCTTCCATCTTGTCCATTTTTTTCCCCATTTCTGTTAAGGTCATCTCCATTTTATTTATTTTCTCTTCTGTGTTGTTTATTCTTTTTCTTAAATCCTTAAATTCCTGTGTTTGCCATTCTTTAAATGACTCCATGTATCCTTTAATAAGAGCAAGTATATCCTTTACCTTGCCTTTCTTTTCTTCTTCTATTTCACCATACTCTTCCTCTTCTTCTTCCTCTGGGTTGACCATCTGTTGTTTCTTTGGTGCCCTTTCCTCCTCTTCTTTCTTGTTTCCATTGTCTTCTGTGGTCTCTTCTTGCTGCAGGTGTTCTGCAGCTGTCGTTGCCGGCTGTGGAGATCGACTCCCCAGCTGGTCCCCCTTCCCGTCGGTGTGTTTTTTTTCATTCACATCGCGCATGCGCGAAGTATCGCGCATGCGCGGTTGCGCACTTTTACTCGGCTCTGCGAGCCATTTTTGTAGTCCATTATTTACCGACCTGAGGGAGCGGGTTTCTCTCTCCGCAGCGGGCCTCTTCGGACAGGTAAGGCCTTCACCTTTTTCCTCCTTTGTCTTCTCTTCCTCTCTTCTTACCGTTGCTTTCGATTTTTCTTTTTTTGTCGCCATCTTCTTTCCACCTTTATACTCACTTTTCTGTAACTTTTATTTCTGTGCCTTTGTGTTTTCTCTTGTTTTTCCCGACTTTTCTGGAGAGGGCTGGAGTTCACCGTCCGGCCACTACTCCATCACGTGACTCCTCCCACACTACATGTTACATCTTGTTGAACAAATTATATAAATTACATCTGACTAAAAGCACTACCGTAAGCTTTATGACCATGAATGAAGAAATTCTCTGTTGTCAGTACATTATGTGTTGCAGACACAAAAGAGACTATTTTATGCTCCAGTTTCCAGCATTTGAAGTCTCTTGATCAAGAAACTTAATGGGTTGAGCAGCATCAGTAGGAGAAAATCAATGATAAATCATTGAACATTGCTTTTCTCCTACTGATGTTGTTTGGCCTGCTGGGTTCCTCCAGCAGATTGTTTGTTGCTCATTGTTTGTTGACTTTGAACCGAAATGACACCCCAATTTGGAAGCAAAATATTGAAACTGCTATATTGTGTTGTGTGCTTAGTACTTTTACCTGAGAATGAATTTCTAAGCAACTTTCTCAACCCTTCAACCAATTTCCAATCTAAATTAAGATGTAAAATTAAAAAAATAAGAGAATAAAAATTGTTTTACTTTAATGAAACCAATAAAGTTTTAATATTTTTAATTATTTAAGTAATTGTAGGTATGAGTCAATTTTGCTGTTATTGTTTGAAATATTAAAAAATAATTTTTATAAAGAATTTTTGGCATTATATTTTATACTGCTTTCACGATTTCCCACATGAAGAAGATTATCTTGGCTTATTTGTCAGGAATCATAAATTATAAATCCCTGAGGCCTGATATTGTAGTAAACAATGGAAGTATTTGCTAGAGATTTGGCAGAAATTTTAGCCATGGGTAAGTTCCTAGAAGACTGGAGGGTGGCTAATTTTGTGCCTTTATTTAAGGATGAGCCAAGGAACTGCAAGTCATTGAGCCTAACACCATTATTGCTAGAGAGAATTCTGAGAGACAGGATCTAGTGGGATTTGAAAAGACAAGGACTAATTATAAGAATCAGAATGGCTTTGTGCTTGGGAAGCTGTGTCTCACAAATTTGAGTTTTATGAAGAAATTACAAAGAAGATTGATGAAGGCCAGGAGGTAATTGTTGTTCACCCAGAAGAAACCAGTGCAGACACAGGGATAATGTTCAAACTCCTTACAGACAGTGCTGGATACAAACCTGGGTCGCTGGTGCTATATGTTGTGCTAACTGCTATTCTAACCATACTGCTTGTGGTATTTTCAGATTAGAGGCCTATGACCAAAGGTGTGCTGGAGAGATTAGTGCTGGATCTGCTATTGTTTGTCATATATATTAACAATTTCGTCAAGATAGTATGATTAGTCATATTTTGAAGGACATCAAAATTGGTGGTGTGGTGGAGAGTGAATAAGACTCTCTGGGGTTACCATAGTCATCCAATCAACTGGGAAAGAAGGAATGGCAGATGGAACCAATCTTTGACAAATACAAAGTACTGCCTTTCTGGAAGTTAAATCAGGACACGACATACACAGATAATGACAGGGGTCTGCAGACTGATATGGAGCAGAAAGATAAATTGTTCCTGGAAAGTTGTGGTAAAGAAGATGTATGTGACTCTTCATTGCATGGAGGACTGAAGACACGAGTTGGGATTTCACACTGCAGCTGGTGAAACTGCTCTTGGAGTATTGAGTGTAGCTCTTAACACCCTGCTATTGGAAGGATGTGGTTAAACAAGAGAGGGTACAGAAAAGATTTCCAAGGATGTTACTAAGACTGGTGGGCTTGAGTTATGAGGAGAGAATGGAAAGTCTGAGACTGTTTTCTCTGGAGCAAATGAAGCTGAGGGGTTAATAAAATCATGAGGGGCATATATAAAGTGGATTATCACAGTATTTTTCCCAGGATAGAGTCTAAAACTTGAGGGCATAAGTTTAAGATGAACAGGGAAATATTTAAAGAAAATCTGAGGAGCAAGATCTTCACACAGAGAGTAGTGCGGTATATTAAACCAGCTTCCAGATGTAGTGGAAGAGACAGGTACAATTACAACATTTGCACAGGTTCATAGAGAGAAAATGTTGAGAGGGCATGGGCCGAATGCAGACAAATGAGACAGCACCGATGTCGATATGGAAGAATTTGGCTGAATCTGTGCTGCATAGAGTCATGACAATAACTGCCATCAAGATAAGCTAGAATTCCCCCTATTTCATGTTTACTTGCTGCCACAATGCACGGAGGAAGATGAACCTGATCAGATTTGGCCAGAACTTGGTGAGCTGGATACCCAGTTCACAATTGATTCTGGGGGTCCAAAATCTCACTAAGTTTGATACATTAAGTTCTCCAGTGGATTGGTCTTGATGGTATCGGGGCTTCTGTTATCATAGTGCGGAAGTTTTGACCCAGCAGAACCATTTTGCTTTTGCCCAGCAGAAGCTTGAAACAAATATTAAAATTGAAGTACCTAATAAAAATATTATCTTTTTAAAACAAAATTAAAACATTTAAAAGCACAAATATTTTTTAACAAATACACCAAAGTGAGATAATTAAAAATAATTAGCCCTCTTTCTCTTTGGCTTTCAATCTATTGTCCTCCAATTCCCTGTGAAATCAGTGAGTTTGTATATTCTGTGCCTGCTCTTCCTGGTGCAAGAAATGGAAAGTGATTTCTCCAATATTGTGATGGGGAATCGCTGAAAGGACAGCCTCCAATATTGGTCTCCATCTGGCATCCAACTGCAGCATGCATTGACACACTTTATTCTCAAATGTGTCCATAGAAATCCAATTTTCATGTTTGGCAGCACATGCGAGGATGTCCCAGATTTACTGCCGTAAAGATCAAAAATAAAAAAAAGTAAAGACGCTGGAAATCTGACCTTTGATGCTCACCTCAGATGGTCAATAGTATCTTGATTCACATCCTACCAAAAGCACATGTATTACTGGAGGGTATCCTTTGATCTTGATTCAATTTTCAAATTAGATTTCAAGAAATCAGGTAAATGTGCTACTGCAGAGTCAGGTCTGAGAAGAAGCAATTACAGACATATAAACTGCTTTTGTACTTATACATGGTATGCACAGTGATGCATTGAACAAGATTCTGGAATTGCTGAGATATAGGTTTCTGGATGACATACCAGCGGCAAAGTATCATAGAGGAGGCTCCATGATCTGGAAGAAAAATAATGGGCTGCCAGCATGTATAGTATTGAAATGCTCTTACTGCAAGTGTTGAATCACTCTGGGAGTGCAGGATCATATAATTACCCTTCCTTTGATTTATAACTTTTCTTTTGAGCATGACTTTTATTCTTATCAAGGTGAGATACACTAGCACTGGGGAATTGCAAGATTTTGAAATCTCAGCGTCACTGCTGAGCACCTTCAGATAGAATATATGAAGTAAAGTATCTATTCCTGAATCTTAGTCAAGATACTTAAGTTCCATTTAATAAGAACATACCCTACAACATCTGTAATTTCCACTAATTTTTCTTTACTATTTTCACTAATAATATATACTCATCACAGACATATGGACCCTGTTGGTATAGCAGATATTTTTAATGCCAGGACTATCCTCCAATACCACTTGCGTCCCATGGTATTATTTTGTGGGTCACCTTCACGCTGTCCTTTTTATGTCAAGCAATTCCTTTTGGCACTGGAACCTAGTCTTCGGAACTTGTTTTATTATTGTCGGTTGCATCTTGGGAGTAAGTGTTCCAGCATTTACTATGCAAATGTGCAGCTTGTCTGCCCATAGGCAACGCATACTGTTGGTGTACCAATGGACTGATGGTGACATTTTAACAAGCCTGATGCTGCTTCCCTGTTTCAACTTGAAAATGTTGCCATCATCAGAGAAAACATAGACAGTTAGGCAGAAATAGTAAAAAAAAAAGAATAAAACAACTCATATCAGATGATGGAAATCTGAAGTGAAACAAAAAATGGAAATACTCAGGAGGTCAGACAGCATCTATAGCAAGAAAAACAGCGAATGTTTCAGTTTGTTGACTTTTGTTAGGATGAAAGATGATCAAACTGAAATATTAACTTTCACCATAAATGTTCTTTGAAACTCAAAATATTTGTCACAATTACTGTTCTATTTTATCAAGCAAAAAGGAAATGTTTAGATTTATATCACAAAACAAAACACCACAGCTGCTGGAAATGTTCAACTAAATATGAAATGTGGGGAATGCTTCATCGGTTAAGCAGCCTCTGTGGAGTTGGAAACATATTGTGAATGAAATATGCCGTTTCTGTCCTTTCATATAACCATAACCATATAACCACTTACAGCACAGAACAGGCCAGTTCAGCCCTACTAGTCCATGCTGTAACAAGTCCCCACCCTCCTAGTCCCACTGACCAGCACCCGGTCCCTACCCCTCCAGTCCTCTCCTCTCCATGTCACTATCCAGTCTATCCTTAAATGTAACCAATGATCCCGCCTCAACCACATCTGCCGGAAGCTCATTCCACATCCCTACCACCCTTTGCATAAAGAAATTTCCCCTCATGTTCCCCTTATAATTTTCCCCCTTCAATCTTAAATCATGCCCTCCAGTTTGAATCTCCCCCACTCTTAATTGAAAAAGCCTATCCACATTTACTCTCTCTGTCCCTTTTAAAATCTTAAACACCTCTATCAAATCCCCCCTCAATCTTCTATGCTCCAGAGAAAAAACCCAAGTCTGCACAACCTTTCCCTGTAACTCAAACCTTGAAATCCTGTCAACAGGAAGTCCTGTGGAAATTTAACGAAAATAAGTACTTTTTAAGTGTCGATCCAATGTAGTGAAGGGCAGGACAAATTATGCATAACAATCTCTCATAAGAAAAATGTGATAACCATATAAAAGTCTAGCCATTGGATCTTATTACACTATGCAATAAAATCCGATGTGGGTGAATTGATAGCAGTCGACAACTCATTTTTTTCAAAAGGTTTGCTTCCTGAAAGAAAATTGTGGATTATGATAGACAACTTCAGCTGAACACAAAATAATTTCAGATTTGTTGTACTATGTAGAAAATTGAATAAACATTAAATTAACTTTTATTGAATTTAACATGTTTAATTGCATAATGATGCTTTCACATTGCATTAGTTCAATTGACCTAAAAATATTTTGCCACTGATTTCCATGTGTACTCGTCGACTGATGCATCTCATGTCAGCGTCTAACAATGATGGATTCCAGTTGCCCTGATACCACTTTTTCATGGTCACAATATCCTGGTGAAAACTTTCACCCTGTTTGACACTAACTCCACCCAGATCAGCCGGGAAGAAGTCAAGTATGAATGCAGAAAATGAATTTAGATGAGCATATGACAAGAAATTACTCAAATAGGTTATATCTAATAAGAAGGTGTGCGATAGGAACATTTTAAGGTTATTTTCATGATCCGCAGCCTAAAATCCATTAAAAAAACCCCAAAGATTTAATGAAGCAAAGTCTTCATTGTCATGGTCATTAATGTTGTGCCAGAACTTCATCCAGGTGCTTCTAATTGTGTTCCTCTCATCCTTTGATGTTATAAAGAGCTAAATTAATTTATGTTATTTCATGTTCAATGTGTAGTGCTGAAAAATGAATCACATTTTTCCAGGAGTGAGCATTATTCATTGGTCTGTGTTTGCTTTAAAACATCCAATTTTGCCAAATACTGGAAATCTGAAATAACAACAAAAAAATGCTGAAACACTCCATGGTTAGGCAACATCTGAGTAAGGCTGACCTTGCACATATTTCCACATACCAATCCCAATCTCAGTTTATCATCCCTGCTTCTTGACACATACTTCACATTCTTGATATCATTCTAGTCCCCAATCCCACTCCTGAATTATCTATTACCTCTTTTCTGGCCCACAATTCCTGCTCAACCTGACCACCAACTCCAGTGACCACGATCTTCACAAAGCACCTCTCTTGCCTACATTTAAAGTCCTCCCCAGCTTCTCCACTCCTAGATTGATGTGGGTGATCTTGAACCCTGATAAATGCTCGGAGCATCAAAACTATCTAACACTCTTAGCAGGTGGCACATCTTATAACTGAAAAGGTGCAATGAGTTTTTTTAGTCATGTCAATGTCTTGAGGTATTACGTGACCTGAATGGCAGTAGGCTAATCATGTTACTCTAATCCTAGGCCACCGCAATGGCATTCTCTAATATATGGTCAAAGTCTTCTCAATTATGCTGATTTGGATAATCTGAATTACCCCTACAATCTTTAAAATAATGTCATTAATCTGAGAGCACTGAAGGGATGGGAGACATACATTGGATAACAAAGGTGGATCAGTTTATTAATGTACTGTGTGATTGCTATATTGCCTGGAAGGTCTTTGTGTACAAGCTCATTGTGGTTTTCACCAAGTTAATAGCAGTAGTTGTAGCCAATGGATTGCTACCCCAGCATGAGGAAGTGAAGGGGAGATGAAAAGTAAATTAAAAGATATTTATCTGAAGCTGGGCAACATGCAAGTTCAGTGGGTTACATCACGACACCTGCACACCTAGATTAGATTGCTATAAATGGAAATCTCTGCGCTGGCAACATATGCTTGGAATGTCTTCTATCCAGTTTGCGGATAAACATGTATGCAATGCAGAGCGACCTGCAGCTTGTCCCCTATGTTGCTGTAAATTGGCAATATTACTCCTTGAGCCTGCTATAAAGGTGATTTTGGAAACAAATGTGAAATTGGTTTTCCTTCTAAGGTGGTGTGAAGGCAATTTTGATCAGAAGCCTGAGATCGTGCAAAGCTCTCTCTCCCGTGAAAATGTGGAAACCAAGGTGCATCGAATACTGGTTGAGGAGAAGGAATAATTTTATTCCCAAATGTTGACATTTCTCAAATTCAGAGCACAAAAAAATCACTCCAAATCAAAGGACAGTGTAGCAATGTGAGGATATACATTTTTAAACTGCACTTTAAGATTTATCGGGAGCTGGCTGCATTTTTGCATTCAGGTTTTGGATTGCAGACATTGTCTTATTTTAATTGCTCTTTAATCCACTGAGATCTCCATGTTCCAGAGGAAAAAAAGTAACTCATGCAGTTTCCCCAAACATGAAGGGCTAGAAATTCACTAATTGTTTTGGATAATGGTGTATAAAACCTGGGATGTTGTTGGAAGGATAATAGATCTTTCTGCAGTTGTAAATGTGCCATGAGACCGAGGTCTCAGGATCTTCGTGATGCCACCATCATCACCCTGTACAAAAACAAAGGCGAGAAATCAGACTGCTCAAACTACAGGGGAATCACGTTGCTCTCCATTGCAGGCAAAATCTTCGCTAGGATTCTACTGAATAGAATAATACCTAGTGTCGCTGAGAATATTCTCCCAGAATCACAGTGCGGCTTTCGCGCTAACAGAGGAACCACTGACATGGTCTTTGCCCTCAGACAGCTCCAAGAAAAGTGTAGAGAACAAAACAAAGGACTCTACATCACCTTTGTTGACCTCACCAAAGCCTTCGACACCGTGAGCAGGAAAGGGCTTTGGCAAATACTAGAGCGCATCGGATGTCCCCCAAAGTTCCTCAACATGATTATCCAACTGCACGAAAACCAACAAGGTCGGGTCAGATACAGCAATGAGCTCTCTGAACCCTTCTCCATTAACAATGGCGTGAAGCAAGGCTGTGTTCTCGCACCAACCCTCTTTTCAATCTTCTTCAGCATGATGCTGAACCAAGCCATGAAAGACCCCAACAATGAAGACGCTGTTTACATCCGGTACCGCACGGATGGCAGTCTCTTCAATCTGAGGCGCCTGCAAGCTCACACCAAGACACAAGAGAAACTTGTCCGTGAACTACTCTTTGCAGATGATGCCGCTTTAGTTGCCCATTCAGAGCCAGCTCTTCAGCGCTTGACGTCCTGCTTTGCGGAAACTGCCAAAATGTTTGGCCTGGAAGTCAGCCTGAAGAAAACTGAGGTCCTCCATCAGCCAGCTCCCCACCATGACTACCAGCCCCCCCACATCTCCATCGGGCACACAAAACTCAAAACGGTCAACCAGTTTACCTATCTCGGCTGCACCATTTCATCAGATGCAAGGATCGACAATGAGATAGACAACAGACTCGCCAAGGCAAATAGCGCCTTTGGAAGACTACACAAAAGAGTCTGGAAAAACAACCAACTGAAAAACCTCACAAAGATAAGCGTATACAGAGCCGTTGTCATACCCACACTCCTGTTCGGCTCCGAATCATGGGTCCTCTACCGGCACCACCTACGGCTCCTAGAACGCTTCCACCAGCGTTGTCTCCGCTCCATCCTCAACATCCATTGGAGCGCTCACACCCCTAACGTCGAGGTACTCGAGATGGCAGAGGTCGACAGCATCGAGTCCACGCTGCTGAAGATCCAGCTGCGCTGGATGGGTCACGTCTCCAGAATGGAGGACCATCGCCTTCCCAAGATCGTATTATATGGCGAGCTCTCCACTGGCCACCGTGACAGAGGTGCACCAAAGAAAAGGTACAAGGACTGCCTAAAGAAATCTCTTGGTGCCTGCCACATTGACCACCGCCAGTGGGCTGATAACGCCTCAAACCGTGCATCTTGGCGCCTCACAGTTTGGCGGGCAGCAGCCTCCTTTGAAGAAGACCGCAGAGCCCACCTCACTGACAAAAGGCAAAGGAGGAAAAACCCAACACCCAACCCCAACCAACCAATTTTCCCTTGCAACCGCTGCAATCGTGTCTGCCTGTCCCGCATCGGACTGGTCAGCCACAAACGAGCCTGCAGCTGACGTGGACTTTTTACCCCCTCCATAAATCTTCGTCTGCGAAGCCAAGCCAAAGAAAGAAAGAAAATGTGCCATGAGACCGAGGTAAGTGCAGGGGGTGCAGTTGTTTATGGGTGGGAGGTTGATGGAGCGGTTAGCAAGGCATTAAGGAAGATAATTGGGAGGTGAGGCCTCTTTCATAGTGGTGATGGGTGTGGGGCAGAGTGGTGAGCAAGTGGGGATCAGGATTATTTTAACAGATATCAGGGCTCAAGGGTGAGAGGCACATTTCACTGGAACTGGGTGCTGACGATGAGGGACATTTTAACATGGATAACAGTTGCAAGTATTTCACTGTGATCTGAGTGTATCCATGACTAGATTTGGGGGGAAGGCATCAGGACTTTGACCTTTGATGGTGAAATCATCTCAGGATCAGAAGGCTCAGGGTGGCTCTGGGTCCCATGCGTTTCGTAGCAATATCAAGGGGTGGAGAGTGGTTGCTATGCATGAGGGAATGGTCAGATCTGTTAAATTAGTCAGACTGTAAAGTAAGAAATTTATCTTTCATTGGTCCCAATCCAGCAGAGTTTACTTAAAACATGGTTGTCTTGAAGTGAAAAACAGGTGGTTTGGGGACAATTTGGACTGAGTTTGTTTGCGATACTTCACAACTGGTAGAGAAATCACATTGGCACTCAAGCACAAATCACAGTGGGAAATGCCTGGTTGAATTTCCAAAGTGACCTTACCCCAGAAATGAGCATTGTTGCATTTAACTCTGCATTAAGTCCATATTCAGTTGCACAACACTGAGAGAAATAATATTTTGCAATTAGGCAATTTATTCAATAGGAAACTCACCAGTTTTGTGTGAATTGCTTAAAAGGCTGATTAAAATATAAAAACAGCTGGAATGAGTCTAATCAGTAAAGGGGAGGAAGAGTCAACATCTCACATGCTGCAGTTACAGTGAGTTATGACAGTTCTTTCGTAAGCCCATCAGACTCATAACTCACAAGTGCCTCTCCCTTCGAGCTATGATAGTCTTTCACACTAGTGAGAGCCTGCTTAGCTTGCCAATGCTGTTGAAGTCTGCTATTTGTTTTATCAGTGTGTGGCTTCTGTTACAGCAGAAAAGGTATTACTTTAAATAAATCCTGGAACATTATGTGCGACTGTCAAGCATTAAGTGTTATTTCACACCTGTAAAATAACACTTCAGTTCTTCACACATATGAATACTATCATCTAGTGGGCAACAAAAATATGACTAATTGCATTGTGGTGTCTTTGCTTGCATATAAGTTATAAGTGATTAAGAAATGATTGTGAGTTAGTATTGGAATATGATATTAGTAATAATCATTTGGATGGGGAAAGAAAATGCAAGCACAAAGAGAATTTGTGCTCAAAGTGGTGAAGTGCTTGAAGACTAGAAGGTGGCTAGCTTTGTGCTTTTATTTAAGAAAGGCTGCAAGGAAAATCCGAGGGACATGGACCAGTAAACCCAGCATCAGTCATCGGTGAGTTATTTGAAGAGATTCTGAGAGGAGGTTTGTGCATTTGGAAAGGCAAAGACTGGTTAAGGCTAGTCGGCACGGCTTTGTGCATGGAAATGGTGTCTCCTGAATATGATTCAGTTTTTTGAATGAGTGATCAAGAAGATTGATGAGAGCAGGGCAAGAGGTGTTGTCCGCGTGGACTTTCAGAAGGGCTTTGTCAAGATTCTGAAAAGTAGGCTGTTTAGGAAGGTTAAATTACATGGGATCCAGATTTCAGATTTATTGTCAGAGTACATACAGGACATCACATACAACACTAAGATTCCTTTTTCCTGTGGGTGTGGCAGAATTACCATGAATTGGTTGTGAAAAAAATAAACTGTTTGCAGCGTAAAAATGTAAACAAATAAAATAATGTAAACAGATAATGAACTGACTACAATGCAGAAAGAACAAAAGAAAATCAATAAAGTGCAGAAACAAGAGTCCTTAAATGAGTCCCTGATTGAGTTTGTTATTGAGGAGTCTGAGGGTGGAGGGTTAACAGCTGTTCCTGAACCTGGTGGTGAGAGTCTTTTGGCACCTAGACCTCATTCCTGATAGCAGCAGCGAGAACAGAGTGTGTGCTGGGTGGTGTGGGTCTTTGACGATTGCTGCTGCCTTCCAACAGCAGCGTTACCTGTAGATTTACTCAATAGCGGGGAGAGTTTTTCTTTAGGTGGTATGTGAGTGGAAATAAAAAATTTTAAAACCACTGTTTGAATCGTACCTCATTATGTGAATGGTTTCACAACTCCAAAGGAAATGGGCCAATGACAATTTTTCTCAAGTAAAATATTTCAGTAACAATTGGGTCTGGGGCTGGGTTGTGTCCACTGCCCTTTGGAGGGATTTACACTCAGGGGTATTGGTGTTCCCATACCAGACAATGATGCAGCTTGTCAGCACACTTTCCACTATATCTTTGTAGAAATTTGCCAGGGTTTCTGGTGTCATACCAAGCCTCTGCCAACTCCTGAGGAAGTAGAGGCACTGATGCGTTTTCTTCACAATACCATGAGTGTGTTGGATCCAGGAAAGATCTTCCAAGTTAGTGACTCCCAAGAACCTAAATTTTCTCACCTTCTCCACCCCTGATCCCCCAATGATCTCTGCATTGTATATCTCTACCTTTCCTTTCTTGAAATCAACAATAGTTTTGGTTATATCCATGGTTCTCAACCTTTTTCTTTCCACTCATATACCACTTTAAGTAATCCCTATGCCATCGGTGCTCCGTGATTAGTCAGGGATTGCTTAAGGTGGTATGTGAGTGGGAAGGAAAGGTTGAGAACCACTGCTCTAGACTCAATTATTACTTAAATATTTTGCTTGAGAAAAATTGTCATTGGCCCTTTTCCTTTGGAGTTGTGAAACTGTTCACATAATGAGTCAATCAGGTACGATTAAAACAAGTGGTTTTCAATTTTTTTATTTCCACTCACATACCACCTAAAGCAATCCCTGATTAATCACAGAGCACCTATGGCAGAGGGAATACTTAAAGTGGTATGTGAATGGAAAAAAATGGTTGAGAACCACTGGGTTACATTGAGTACGAGGTTGTTGTTGGTGCACCATTCGGCCAAGTTTTCAATCTCCATCCTCTATGCTGCCTCATCCCCTTCCTTTATATAACCCACTACCATGGTATCAGTGGCAAATTTGTAGATGATGTTGTCGTTCGAAGCTACACAGTCGTAGGTGTGAAGTGTCTGTTGATGAAGTAGACAAAGACGATGTGGTCAAACAATAATCATGGCTTTTATTAGCAGAAACTCATGGTACAATAATGAAAGACAATAGGTGCATGTACAGTTATACCCAAGGGGAGTGTCCTTAGCAGTAGAGATAATGCACAGCCAATGTTAGTACAGCGAGGCTCGCCAGAGGGGAGACCGGCAGCTTGGCAGACATTCACCACAGTCTCCCCCCGGCAGAAGAAGGATTAAAATCAAAAGGACAGCTGCAAGGAAAGACTGAAGCAAGCGATACATGGGTACCATGTTTGGCATTGAGAATACTCTAACAGTCAAAATACACCAGTATCTAGCAAGCAATCGAAATATAATGAGATGTTTTATGAATATGTCAGCCTATCAGTTTGTTTACAAATTCTGGTGCTTTTTCTCAAAACAGTTGGCTCCTTTGCAACCATGGGAACTGGTACGGGTCCTGGGTCTGTAGTGTGGGAAGGACTGACTTCTGGACCTGCTCTGGACCCGCTCCAGAATTGCCAACGTGAGACAGTGGAGCCTCAGCATGGTCTTTTGAAAGCTTATTAGGGATCACAGGCTGGGGGTGGTGGGGGGGGGGGTGAGTCCAATTTCTCAGGCTCACTGAGTAGGGGTGCAAGGAAGGGGCAAATCAGGCGAGGCCAGATCTCTTAGGAGTACAGTGTCAGTTGGGGTCTTTCATGGCTTGGTTCAGCATCATGCTGAAGAAGATTGAAAAGAGGGTTGGTGCGAGAACACAGTCTTGCTTCACGCCATTGTTAATGGAGAAGGGTTCAGAGAGCTCATTGCTGTATCTGACCCGACCTTGTTGGTTTTCGTGCAGTTGGATAATCATGTTGAGGAACTTTGGGGGACATCCGATGCGCTCTAGTATTTGCCAAAGCCCTTTCCTGCTCACGGTGTCGAAGGCTTTGGTGAGGTCAACAAAGGTGATGTAGAGTCCTTTGTTTTGTTCTCTTCACTTTTCTTGGAGCTGTCTGAGGCCAAAGACCATGTCAGTAGTTCCTCTGTTTGCGCGAAAGCCGCACTGTGATTCTGGGAGAATATTCTCAGCGACACTAGGTATTATTCTATTTAGTAGAATCCTAGCGAAGATTTTGCCTGCAATGGAGAGCAGCGTGAAGTACTCGAGATGGCAGAGGTCGACAGCATCGAGTCCACGCTGCTGAAGATCCAGCTGCGCTGGGTGGGTCACGTCTCCAGAATGGAGGACCATCGCCTTCCCAAGATCGTGTTATATGGCGAGCTCTCCACTGGCCACCGTGACAGAGGTGCACCAAAGAAAAGGTACAAGGACTGCCTAAAGAAATCTCTTGGTGCCTGCCACATTGACCACTGCCAGTGGGCTGATACCGCCTCAAACCGTGCATCTTGGCGCCTCACAGTTTGGCGGGCAGCAACCTCCTTTGAAGAAGACCACAGAGCCCACCTCACTGACAAAAGGCAAAGGAGGAAAAACCCAACACCCAACCCCAACCAACCAATTTTCCCTTGCAGCCGCTGCAACCGTGTCTGCCTGTCCCGCATCGGACTTGTCAGCCACAAACGAGCCTGCAGCTGACGTGGACTTTTACCCCCTCCATAAATCTTCGTCCGCAAAGCCAAGCCAAAGTAAAGTAACAGTGTCAGTACACCCGTCTGGGAATTTAACATGAGTGTAGTTGAGATTAGTATACAGTAGCTGAACTGGTTGGACTAAAGGGTCTGTTTTACGTGCCTGAGCGTGGCTCTTCAGCAGCACGGTTCCAGGCTCAGATAAACAGACTGGCCAGTCCATCACAGTTCCTGATTTCCTAGGAAAGGCAAACATACGTTCATGAGGTGTTTGATTTGTTGCAGTACACAATAAAGACCAAATAGAATGTAATGCCTCAGGCAGCACCTCCTGCCACCGGGTAACAGGGTAACCATGTGTTTTTAAAGCAAGATTAACAGACTTCCAGACTTTAGCATTAGCCCTTTTGACCTGCCCATTGCCCTGCGGGTTGTAGCTCGTGGTACGGCTGGTGGCAATCCCCTTTCGTAGCAGGGCTCGCCTCAGTTCAGCGCTCATGAATGCTGAGCCTCTATCAGTATGAATGTAATTGGAAAACCAAAAATGCTGATAATTCTGTCAAGTGACTTAATGACAGACACAGATGAGACGTCAGGGCAGGGTAATGGAAACGGAAACCTGGAATATTCGTCAATTACAGTAAGGAAATATACATTTTTGTTGTTGGAAGGTAACGGCCCTTTAAAATCTAAGCTAATCCTCTCAAAAGGCCTTGATGAGAATGGCCTCCGGAGCTTTGAAGTATTGCGGTTTGCATTCTGCGCAAACAGAACAGCATTTAGTCAGTTTTCTGACTTCTTTCAGAGAGTAAGGAAGGTTGTTAGACTTTATGTAGTGGAAGAACTTCATGACTCCTGGGTGGCACAGTTTACTATGGATCTCTTTTAGCCCCTCCAGCTGAGCACTGGCAGCAGACTGTGACAATGTGTCAGAGGGATCATTTAACCTGCCTTGTCTGAACTGGATCTCATAATTATAAGTTGAGAGTTCTATTCGCCAGCGTGCCATCTTATCATTTTTGATTTTACTTTTGTGTTTAGTTCTGAACATGTAGGCTACAGATTTCAGATCAGTGACAAGAGTAAATTTTCTGCCGGCTAGAAAGTGTTTCCAGTAGTGAACAGCTTCAATAATAGCCTGGGCTTCTTTAACAATGGCAGGATGTTTAAGTTCAGGTCCACATAATGTGTGGGAGAAAAATGCCACAGGTATGCCCTTTTGATTAAGGGTTCCTGCCAAGACACAATCTGAGGCATCAGTTTCCACTTGGAATGGGACATCCTTGTCAATGGATGAGAGTGCAGCTTTGGCAATACCAGCTTTAATTCTCTCGAAAGCCTTCAAGTCCATTAGAGAGAGAGGAAAAGATTTAGTGTCAAACAGAGGGCGTGCCTTCATGGCGTAGTCCAGAACCCATTTTCAGTAGTAGAAAAAGAATCCCATACACCTTTTAAGGGCTTTTGCCGAGTCTGGGGGTGGTAACTTCTTAAGGGGGGGCATTCTTTCCGGGTCGGGGCGGATTTCGCCCTTGCAGGCAATGTAGCCCAGAATGGATAGCTCTGTCACGTTGAACACACATTTCCCCTCATTAAATGTAAGGTTGAGTTCTTCAGCTGTTGCTAAAAATTACTTTAAGTTGTTGTCGTGCTCAGCCTGTGTTTTCCCACAGATAGTGACGTTATCCAGATAGGAAAACGTACCCTGTAACTCATACGTTGTAACAATCTTATCCATTTCCCTCTGAAACACAGACACACCATTAGTGACCCCAAAAGATACCCTCTTAAACTGGTATAGCCCCCCGACAGCCTCAAAAGCCATATAGGGCCGTTCCTTTTTCTTAATGGGGATTTGGTGATAAGCTGCTTTGAGGTTGATAGTGGAGTACACTTTGTGTTGTGCTATCTGATTAATCATTTCATTGATGCGTGGTGAGGGTAGGCATCCAGGTTAGTGTAACGGTCGATTGTCTGGCTGTAGTCAATAGCCAGTCATCTCTTAGTGTTATTTTTCATGACTACCACTTAGGCCCACCACAGACTCTTACTAGGTTCAATTACTCCCTCTTTAAGTAGTCTCTGGGTCTTCGCTTTGATAAACTCACTATCCTCTTTGCTGTAAGAACGGCTCTTGGTGGCAATCAGCTGACACTCAGGGGATAAATCCTGAAAAGGGAAGGAGCTTTGTTCTTTAATGTGGACAGACTGCAGTAACTAGTGCGGGGGATGATTAGTGTGGGTAGTGGCCCACCGAAATTTAATGCTACACTGTTCATCTGAGATTGAATATCTAACCCCAGTAAAACGGGGTGCAGAGCTCCGGCATAATAAGGAGCCAAACATCAGCAAGGCAATTTCCCTGCTAATTTAAAGTAACTTTACACTGTCCCATACAGTTTTTGTAAGTTCACTACAAGCCATCGATATATTTCGGTTCGCTGGATATCTCTGCAAATTTAAGGCTCTGGCAACTTTCTCGTGGATGTAGCACTCAGTACTCCCCGAGTCTATTAGGCAATCAAGATCTCACCATTCACCTCCCCCTTCATAGTTGGCCATTCCAGTCCGTAACATCCCCCAAGCTTTACAGTCAATTGAGCTATCACAGGGGATCTCACCTCGCCATCACTTGAAGTTGATTCAGCCTTCTCGTCTGAAGATTCCCCCTTTTCATAGTTGTCTTCCATTCCTGCAGCTCCGGGACACATTTTCTTGGTGCTTCTCTTCTTCTTATCAGTGGGAGTACTTTTCGCCTTACACGCTTTAGCGAAGTGGCTGAGTTTCCCAAAAAAGCTGCAGGTAGCAAATTGAGCCAAGCACTGGGGTGCCAGTCTTATCACAGAAGTAGCATTTTTCAGGGGTTTACCCTTTTCTTTCCTTTGGGGTTCCAGCATGGACCGCATGGCATTTCTCAGTGTTTTGGCTAGAGTGACTGCTTGGTCATAGGTTAAGGGCTCCATCTACAGCAGCCTCTGTTGGATGTAACTGGAGTCAATCCCACTGACAAAAGCATCCTGCTTCAAGGCATTGCGGTGTTGTTGCACATTGACTGCCCTGACATCACATTTATTTGCCAGCGAGTCAGCTAGTGCATAGGCAGCATCACTTTCCCCGGGTTTCTGGCGTCTAGTCAGCAACTGGTGTCGAGCAAGCACCACGTTCTGTGGCTCCGCATAGTAAACAGTCAGACGTTCCCGGGCTATAGCCAGAGTGGTAGCTCCTTGCATTGCGGCAAAAGGGACCTCACCCAGTAGAGAATTCAGGTGGCCCCACTGTATCACCTCATCGACCACGTTGTTTCGAGCCATGTAGTAATCAAAACAAGCAATCCAGTGGTTGAAAATTTCTCTGGCCCTCGGGGCAGACTAGTTGATTATCAGTCGCTCTGGCTTGAGGGCTGCATCCATTTCTGCTAATAAAATTGAAGTGCCAGTTGATGAAGTAGACAAGACGATGTGGTCAAACAATAATCATGGCTTTTATTTAGCAGAAACTCATGGTACAATAATGAAAGACAATAGGTGCATATACAGTTATACTCAAGAGAAGTATCCTTAATAGTAGAGATAATGCTCAGCCAACGTTAGTACAGCAAGGCTCACCAGAGGGGAGACAGGCAGCTTGGCAGACATTCCCCACAGTGAGTAGAGCAGGGGGCAAAGAACACAACCCTGTGGTGCTCCGGAACTAACAAAGATTGTGGAGAAGTTCTTAACAATCTTCAATGATTGTGGTCTGGAGGTGAGTAAATCGATGATCCAATTACAGAGTGGGGTGTTAATTTCCCAGGTCTTGGAGTATGCTGATCAATTTTGAGGGAATGATGGTGTTAAATGATGAACTATAGTTGATAAAGAGGCATC
Source organism: Narcine bancroftii (assembly GCF_036971445.1). Taxonomy (NCBI): domain Eukaryota; kingdom Metazoa; phylum Chordata; class Chondrichthyes; order Torpediniformes; family Narcinidae; genus Narcine; species Narcine bancroftii. The sequence continues at coordinate 195,189,905 of NC_091474.1, forward strand.
CTTTTGCACTTTTGCTGTCCAGGTAATCCAGGGCTTTGTGCAGAGCCAGAAAGATGGGACCTGTTTCAATGATAGGTGAACTGGAATGGATCCAAGTCATTGCTCAGACAGGAGCTGATATGTTTCATCACCAGTCTTTTAAAACATTTCATCACTGTTGATGTAAGTGCTACTGGTCGATAGTTGTTAAGGTAGTTATTAAGTTGTTAACCAAAAGTTGTTACACTCTTCTTGGGCACCAGTGTGATTGATGCCTGTTTGAAGCAGGTGGGTACCATGTCCTGCTGGAGTGAGATATTGAAGATATCCATGAACACCTTGGTAAGTCGGTCAGCACAGATGCAGACCAATTGGATACAAATTGGCTTAATTGTAGGAGACAGAGGACAGTTGGAGGTTTTTTTTTCAAAATTAGAGGCCTATGACAAGCAATGCCAAACATATTGGTGTTGGGTCCACTGATGTTCATCACATGTATTAATGATTTGAATGGGAATATCGGTGGCTTGAGAGTTTGGATAGGCTTGGGCTTTTTATTCCTTGGGCATAGGAGACTGAAAGAGATCTTATTGAGGTATATAAAATCATGAGTGCATGAGGGGCAGGGGAGTTGGAGGTGTAGACGGTGTAGGTAAAAGGGGAAAGATTTAAAAAGGTCTTGAGACACAACTTCTTTTACCCAGAGGATGATGCGCATATGGAATGAGCTGTCAGAGGAAATGGTAGAGATGGCTATAATTAATTGAAATGACATTTGGACAGATACATGTTTCTGTGCTATTTAAAGTTAGGTCCACTTACAAATTTTCTTGTTTGCCTCTTAAATTTTTGTATTGCTTAGTTTTTGTCTAACTTGGGTTTGGAGTGCAAGTAAATTGAAAATGACACAAATTATTTCCTGAGCATGTTTGAGATTTTTGGAATTATGGATGAGATGGTCCATGTGACAATATTGTTTGACCTGTAACGCAGAAGTTGTGTCATAAATAAAGTGTGGTGCATTGAAATGGCCAAAGGCTCCAGTACAATGCTGCATGTCAACATCTGGTTTTTATGTGATGTATGTTTCTGTGAGAAAAGCCCTGTGCAGTCTTAAAATGGCAAAGGGCATTGAACATTCAAAGGTTTAACAAGCAATGATATCCCCAGTTAAGATGTTTAAAGGCTTACAGGTAGGATCCTGTCCTGATGATTAATTGGATGAACTTCCTCGACTTCAGGTTGTGTCCTATAAAATATGTGTTGCCTATTCCCAGATCACTTCCACTATATGCTGTTAAAATGGTGCAGCTTAAATATTGACTGATCGATTCTTTGATATTTTGATTCTGACAGTCAATCTCAAACTTTTGTTTGAGTAAACATGCTTGTGAAATATTGAAACAAACCTCAGACATAGAATGAAGTCTTTGTTTATAGCAGAACTATTTATATTCATTTTATCAATTTGTGGAATCAAAGTTAACAGTCACATCATTTGGTTGAGGAAAGGTTCATATGAACATTTTGCCTGACTGCAAATAGACGTGGAAGGCACTCTGTAATAGAATTGGTCTTTAACTATGGGGAGGGTGATGCATATTCAATGAAGCAAACTGATGCTAATTTAGTGCCCTTGTTCCTGCCCCTTTTCTGATAATAGTCCATTCATGTCCCGTTCCAATATATTTTCAAAGACAGGTGCAGTGCTGGTAGCTATGGGTGATGCTTCAACATCACCTTTTTTCATTGTTTTCTTCTGGTGTCTGGCCCAAGTTGCATGCTCTGGAAAGAAAAATACTCTCTGGCAACACTGTAATCTGGGGAGAGTAGGAAACCATGAGGTATTTGCTTGTACCATCTGGTGTTTGTTAAATTGGGAGAAAATGTTTGCAGAAGTGCAGTGTGAGTAAGGGGATTAGACAAGATAATCTAAACTCTGTTACTTGGCCAAACCAGCAGGGATGAGGGGAGCAGGAACATCTGTTTCACTTTGGTCCATATCTGATGCATTCAGTTTTGCACTGCCTTGTCTGGTTATCATACGGTCTGGTTAATATGGTTGTTCTGGTTCATTAACTGAGTAATGTGTGAAAACTTGGGTGTGATGAAAATCTAGCAGTGCTAAATGCATGAAAGTGTGTTGAGTGTTAAGTTTAAGGCTTGTTTAATAGGAACGTATGACAGGTGATGATGAATGAATGATTTCAATTGGGGTTGTATGGTGTCAACCCTTTCTGATCTTGAATCCTGGATCTCTTAAAATTGTAAGGACTGCTTTAAGAGCATAACTTAAGACTCAATACAAGAAAATAGTCTAAAACAGCCATTTTCAACAGAGACCATATGGGACATTTAAGGGGGGGGGGGTGCATGGTCTGAAATCATAAAATATTTTTGTTGATAGGAGGTAAGTATGGAAGAAACCAACTAAATGTGACTGCTTCACAGGGAAGGGGGGCCCTTAAACTTTGAGCAGAGTTTTAAGGGGGCCATAGCCAAAAATAGGTTGACAGTGTTTGGTCTAAAATAAGCAAAAATATTACATCTTCAAGATACCTGGTTAATGCTGCTGATGTTTAATAAGCCCCTTGCATTTTTGTCAATCAGCATAGAGCTTGTATTGCAGAAGTACAGGTTCAAGACATGTATTTCACTCCCAACTTCAGTATAAGGGTATTAAAGGTTACGGAGAGAAGGCGGGGACGGGGTACTGAACTTTAAGATCAGCCATGATCTCGTTGAATGGCGGAGCAGGCTCGAAGGGTCGAATGACCTACTCCTGCTCCTATCTTCTATGTTAACTGCACTGTAAGTGTGATTCCTGTGACATAAGGCACAATACATACTGTGCACAAGGAGTGTCCTGGATCTCTTTTGATTTAGATCGTGTACAATGTCTGAACAATTTTGAAATCAGTGGGATATTTGATTATTCTCTAACTCTGAAGTAGCACAGTGTCCAAATATCACCAGTTGCATATAATTCCTGAATGTATATACATTCCCGATATATATTTCACCCTCCAACTTGTTCACTAGAGGTATAGGGCTGTACAGTGTAGAAACAAGCCTTTAAGCCCAACTTTTCCAGTTTAATTACACCCTTCCATAAGGCATCCAAAACTGCGCGCAGTATTCCAAATGTGACCTTAGCAACATTGTGTACTATTGGAACGAGGTATCCCAGCAACTGTAGTCAATGCCCCCACTGTAATGAATATGATACCATTCCTTCATCAGGATTGAGTCTAAATCTTGGAAATCCCCTACCAACTGTAGCAGTTCATGAATAGTGGAGATTTGTGGATGGATAATATGTACAGGCCTTTTCCAAGATCCCACTGAACAATAAATAATATAAAACAGTTTGCCTCTGACATAATCCTCACTTCTCTCACAGCTGAAGCTTTCACTGACATGTCCTTTGAAGTTAATGAAGCCACCGTATTCACTGATAATTCCAAGAAAAGCTGTCCATAAAGATTTAGTAACCTCTGATATGGTCTTCCTCTTTACATCTGGCAGTCATCAGTTCAAGAGGATTGTTGTCAACAAGCAAAAGGAATGTCATGAAGATTCAAGATTCAATTTATTGTCATGAGATAAAACCACTGTCATATAAAATGAAATTGCTTTTGCCTGCTGTAAGGCAGACAGATTCACCTTTGGCTGAAATTGCCTGAAGCACCTCTTACAGTCAGAAAGAGAAGCACAAGAGGATTCCCCCAAAAGTCATTGAGCGTCCATGGATTCGGCTCCAGTGCTCCCGCAGCTTCCACAGCCACACAGAGTCCAGTCCAAGCCATCGGCAACCTGAGTTCCAGGTTCAAACCTCCGATACCTTTAGGAACCCTTCAATGCCCACGGCACTCTCTCATATCCCATTTCTGATACACGGTACTACTTCAGTCAGTTTTGAGTCAGTCTCCAGCAGCCTGCAGCCTCCGTGGGTTCCTCGCCTCGAGTCACCAGCAGCCTATCGCCTGTGTGGGTCCTTCAGTCGCAGAACCCCTCGCTGGTCCGCCGCCATGGTCACTGTCCTGTGGTCCATCTTCTCTACCTGTCCTTTGCCAGTCCCCCACTTCCCTGGAGTCTGCAACCCCTCGTGACTGCTGCCGATTATAGGCACTGCCATTTTTGGGTCCAGACCCCCATGGTCATGGATTTTAATTAAAACTACCATTTGTCTCCTTTAATGTGCCATTCAAAGCCTGTACAGAACTGACAGTAGTTGAACTGGGCAGTTGGACCCTGTGGGAACACTACATCTCCACTCCCTGCTCTCCCTGGGTCCTCACCAGTGGCAGCACTGCCGTTACTGCAGCTCCGGCAGCACCGCTATTTCGATTCAAAGTGCTATCCAAAAAAAAGAAAAAGAAATGTGTATTTTAAATAATTTTCAAGGCAAAAAAAATGGTCAAACATGAAAGAAGAATATGATTTATAAACTTTTAAGAAATGCATACCTTATTATTTAAACATCATGCAATTCCAAAGTATTTTCAAATGAAGTTAACTGCCGATGTCAATTTATAAGCTATTAAAAATTCACCCACACCTTATGAGACAAAAGAGAACATATTAGGGGTTTTTAACAGCAAAACACAATATTAACTAAGGTCTCAGCTCAAAGATGAGAACATAGGAGGCAACAACTATGGAGGATCAGAGATCGTGACGGATGGAGAGTCATGATCATCCACGCTGAACGGCAAAGCACCTGAATGATCAGCAAAAATACTTTCTAAAATTCAGTGGTTGTTGTAAAATGCTTTTTTTTTAGCGGCATGGAACCAATAATTGATTGTATGTGCCATTATATTGGCCATCTCTATCATTCCCCATAATCCTAAAAGTATGACATCACACTTCATAGGAGCATGAGGGGTGATCTCCTGGAGATCTCTTGACCAGAATAGGAGAATCAGTAAAAATAGAACATAGCTTTAAGGTAAGGAGGGAGACATTTAGCAAAAACTTGATAAGTAATATTTTTACCCAGAGGGTGGTGTTTGTATGGAATGGGCTGCCGGAGGAATTGTTTGAGGAAAGTACTACTGCAATGCGTGTTTCATCTTGTATTCATAAGTGTGAGTTATTAGACAACATATAGATGAAGGAAAAGTTTTTTTTACTTTAAAGTTATTATAAACAGCACCATGAGCCTTGCCATGAGGCTGCAAGCCTCCATTGCAGATCTAACATACTGCAGTCTCCTGCTCTGTGTCAGTCCCTGCTGGCAGCCAAGTATAATTAAACAGGAGCTAATATTCATAAAGCAATGCTTGTGGCATTGCAACCATGATCTCTATCAGTATATCTTCCCATCTTAAAACAAAAATAGCTTACTTTTAACTAATATGTTCTCTTTGTATTAATCTGCAATTTTAACATTAACACCAATAACTTACATTTTCATTATTATCAACATTGTTAGCATTTTTTAAACTTGTTTTGTGTATTCAGATTTATATAAACTAAAACTTGAAGAGAGAATAAGATAGCACTCCTTCATTTGATAACAGGAGTCTTAATATTTGCTCAATGAGTCTCTTAGGAGGATTCATGTGTCTTGACAATCTCCTGATTAATTGTCCTTGAATCTGAGTTGTTGCCTCAGACGACGTCTTCTCAGCTGTGTATTCAGGTTGTTCAACAGTATCCGTCTTTCCATCTATTGTGGCTGGTCCCATTGGAAGATCTCGACAATTTCTTCGTAGAACAGCACCTTCATCTGTCTGATGGTGTATGATCTTGGCTGGACTTCACTAAGGACAGTTCCCTTCTGAGTCCATAAATTTGTTCCGTCTTTTAACCTTACTTGGTCACCAATGTAGAGTTCTGGTAGGTTTTTTTGTTTCTTCATCAAAGTAATACTTTTGCTTTTCTTTGTTGTTCTTTGAATTTCCTCACTTTCTCCCCCTCTTTTGTTTTTAGGAGGTTCTCCTGAATAGGTAGGTTTGATCTTAACCTAGGTCCCATAAGGAGTTATACTGGTGACATACCACACTCGAACGGCATTGTGCGTTATTCGAGCATGCTCTGGTAGAAGTCTGTTCCACCATCTTTTGCCTTGTTCATCAGTCTTTTCACTGTCTGTAGTGATTTTTCCACTAGACCATTGGACTGTGGAAAATGAGGACTTGACATGATGTGTACAAAGATGAGATTTATTTGGGAAACTGTTGAAATTTTAAATTGCAAAATTGTGATCCATTGTCTGTGGAGACCTTGCTTGCCATACCATGTCTGGAGAATATGACTTTCATACCAGTTATTACAGCATTTGCAGTGGTGGTGTTCATTTTACACACCTCTGGATACAGGGAGTAATAGTCTGTGACTACAAGATTATCCTTCCCTTGACATTCAAATAGGTCAGCACCTACCTTCTGGTAAGGTCTGTGTGGTACGAGGTGTGGCTTTAATGGTTCTGCAGGATTGCTTGCTTGATATTTCTGGAATATTGTACAATTTGACACTTCATTTATTACATCATTGTTGATTCTTGGCCAGTTCATCACCTCTCATGCACTTTTCTTACACTTTTCAATTTTGAGATGTCCTCCATGGATCCTTTTTTAGCATCTCTTTTCTTAGACTCTCTGGGATAAGGATTTTGCTTCCTTTGTAGATGATGTCTTCAACCACTGATAGTTCCGCCCTCCAGTTCCAGAAATCCGAAATGTCAGGTGAGCAGTCCTGCTTCATGTTGGGCCATCCATCCAAGATGTTTCATCTTTGACTCTTATCTTTATGAGCTCCATTTTTGCATCTGGTATAGGCAGTGCATTTGTGATCATGTCGATGAAGGCATTCACTCATGTCTCCATCCATTATGGTATTTGTGGGCTCTCTCATGCCAACAGCTCAAGACAACGTGTCTGCTGTGTACATTAGCTTACCCGGAGTGTACGCTACATTCGGTGTACAGTGATTCAGCCTAATCATCATTCTTTATATTCTAAGGGGACATTTATTTAATGGCTTTTTGAACAATGCAATCAAGGGCTTATGGTCAGTCTCTACACTGATTGCTTGTCCTGACACAAACTGATGAAATCTTTCACAGGTGTATGTGATGCTGAGCAGCTCCTTTTCAATTTGAGCGTATTGCATCTCAGCATCTGTCATTGAGCATGATGTATACGCAATGGGTTGCCAGTCATCATAGTTTTGCAGAAGAACTGCACCGAGCCCACTATGTGATGCATCTGATGATATCTTGATGGGTCTTGCTGGGTTGTAAAACCTCAGAACTTGTTCCTCTGTGAACAGTTTCTTTAGTTCGTTCCATGACTTTTCATGCTCATGGTTCCACTCCCATTCAATGTTCTTTTCTGCTAGTCTTCTCAATGGAACCATCTTTTCTGAGAGGTTGGATATGAATTTACCCATATAGTTGACCATTCCATTAAACCTCTGTATGTCCTTTTTGCATTGTGGTCTTGCCATGTTCCCAATGGTGGACACCTTTCTGTGATCTGGTCTGATCCCTTCACTGCCAATAATATCTCCTACAAATGTTAATTCTGTCATCCCGAGCTGGCATTTGTCTCTATTCAGCTTTGGGGTTGCTTTCCTTGTTGTTTACAGCACTTTGCTTAATCTCTCATCATGCTCCATTCTCATAGTTCCCCATACTATGATGTTATCTATTGAGGTATCAACTCCGTCCAGGTGCTCATAGACCATATGGATAGTTTTGTGATACACTTAAGGAGCTGAGGCAATTCTGAATGGTAACCTTAGGAATCTATATCTGCCAAATTGACTATTGAACGTGCACAGTCTTGAACTTGCTTCATTCAATTTCAACTGCCAAAATCCTGATGATGCATCTAACTTGTTTGAAAACTTTACATTTGCAAACTGTGACATGATTTTGTAAAATAGTTTATGTCTGTTCTTGTTCACTGCATCCACGTGGCAGCTAGTTTCACTGAGCAGTTCTTTTGCCTGCAATTTTCCAGTTTCTGCAGTTCCTACAGAGTGCTATGCCTTTTTCCAGGCCTAGATTTTGCTCTCTTAGCAGTCTTTCCCTTAGATGATTATCTGGAATACCACACAGAAGTTTGTCTTTTATCAGCAAGTTGGACAGTCCAACAAATTTACATTTCGCATCTCTTTCTCAATGCAGTCACATTCTGATTAATACTTTTTAATGTTTTCTGTCACATGAAAAATCTGTGCCTCTCAAACATCATGTTACATTTAGGTACACAGTATGCCTCAAACTGTTCCATTATTTTTTCCAATTTCATTTTGTCTCCTTCAGCAGCAAATGTGAAGTTATTATACACCCACGACACGTAAGAAAACTGATGCTTTCACTTTTCTTGACACCTCCAACTGCCACTAAATACAATCCAAATTACTGTTTAAATCTGTTCCAATTTTCAGCCACATTACCCATCAGCTGAAGTTTCGTTGGTGGATGTAATCCTTCCATTTTTCACTTTGTTATTTTCTATTCACTGCTCAGTTTCTGACTTTAGATTTCCCTTTTAAAGTATTTCCTTCTAATTTCCTTCATCCCACTTCTGACACCACATTTTATCTCGTTTTCCTAAGTGTGAGTTCTTAGATAACACATGGATGAAGGAAAAGTTTCTTTAAAGTTGTTGTAAACAGCACCATGAGGCTGCAAGTCTTCATTACAGATCTAACATACTGCAGACTCCTGCTCTATGTAATCTCTTGCATGCAGCCAAGAAAAATCAAACGGGAGCTATCATCCAAGATCACTATCATTACAATGTTTAAGAAAAAAAATGGACAAATACATAGAAGGGATGGGTTTAGACCAGTGGTTCTCAACCTTTTTCTTTCTACTCATGTACCACTTTAAGCAATCCCTATGCCATCAATGCTCTGTGATTAGTAAGGCCTTGCTTAAGGTGGTATGTGAGTGGGAAGGGAAGGTTGAGAATGTCTGCTCTAGATCCAATTGCTTGAAATATTTTGCTTGAGAAAAATTGTCATTGCCCCATTTCCTTTGGAGTTTTGAAACCATGCACATAATGAGTCAATTAGGTACAATTAAAACAGTGGTTTTAAAACTTTTTCTTTCCATCCACATACCACCTTAATCAATCCCTTACTAATCACAGAGCACATATAGCATAAGGGATACTTAAAGTGGTAAGTGAGATGTGAGTGGAAAGAAAAAAGGATGAGAACCAATGGTAGAGTGATATAGGCCAAATGCTGCCAGGTAGAACTAGTGAGGATGAGAAATTTTGGTCAGCACAGACAAGTTGGGCCGAAGGGCATGTTTTTATAGTTAGTAAATAGTAATGATACCTCTTAGTCTGCCTTACAGCAGACAGAAGGCTATTTCATATAATATAACATGTTCTCTACTATAAACATCTCAATAAAGGAATCTTATGTTGATTTTCTCTTTCAATCTTACCTTCAATGGTAAAGAAAAAAATAGCTTCATCTTTCTTCTTCAATTCATCATTAATCATTTTTGTGGAACAATCTGTGGTATTCTCAATGTTAAATTCACCCAATGAATGTAAATTTTTAAAGGGCAGGGAAAGTTTGCATGATGGTTAAGTTTATAGTTGAGCAGCCGTGGTTCTGGATGTCATTTGGGATGACATATCCTTCCAACACAGAGGGGGAAGTTAAATTCAAGCAATTAAATAAATCTGGAATTTACAGTATTAAGCCTGTCTCAGTAATGGTGGTCATGAAACTTCCAGATTGTCATTAAAAAAAACACATCTGGTTCACCAGTGTCCTACGGGGAGGAAATCTTCCATCTTTTTTCAGGCTGGGATGTACAAGTCTCTAGACCCTCTAGTGTGAGTGATTTTGAACTGCCTTCTTGGTTCAGGGCCATTTGCAATGTACAATAAGTACTGGAAAGCCAAGCAATCCCATCATCCAGTAAAATTATAAATAAAAATAAAAAGGCCATCCAAATTTTTAGTAGAGATTACAAGTTATTTAAAGGGATGAGGCAGGCCTGCAATGTTTGAATTAATGCAACCTCTCGGATATATAAATGAAAATGAAATTGTCCAGTGAGGCTCAACTACGTAATCTGACTGTGTGGAATATATGGCATTTTCTTTGTGTGTCTCCAGTAATAAATATTAATACTGAGGATAAAATATTCTCCAATACCTACATGCCCATATTAAGTGTAATTCAAGATTTTTTTTTCTCTTCCACACCCATTTTGTCAAGAATTTGCAATCAGCATCAGAATAATGGCATTTTTTACACTGAACACAATAAAAGTGTTCCAAAAAGCGATGCCAATATCTGGTCAGAATTCAGTCTTTTTTAACACCTGTACAGTGAGATCCCCTTCACTCAGTAGGTCTGCCTTCATCGCTGAGGAAGGGTCCCTGACCTAATTGGTGCTGTTTGACTGGGTCAGTTCCTTGCCAATGTTTAGTTTGGAAAGAGATTGAGTTGATAGCTGCTCAACATATTTGAATTTGATTGTACTGGGAAGGTTGTTAACTGTGCAGCCTGTGATAATGTGTTGGCTTGCCTACTGGCAACTTTGAGATTTCTGTTATATGTAAAAACATCAAAGTGGTTCCCAGTTGCATGGACTGATAATGGTGAACACAGATAACTTCTCCATCATTACCATACTGAAATAAGCCATTATCTTTTTAATATATTCACAGTTTGGGCTAATTCACCAAATCTGTGGGCATTACAAATCCACATCAGAGGTACATGTTCAAGTGTAATTCGACTTATTTAATGCCTGTTGAATTATGGAAATCTTGCAAATCATAGTTCTGGCTAAAAATGCATGGTTGATGGAACCAAATATGTGGCAAAGAACAAACACTACATGTTTGAGATAATTTAAATAAAGATGTAATCAGGGCAGAAGCTATAATTAAATTCTACTGCT